>NW_019953794.1:0-2158 GCF_002910315.2 Salvelinus sp. IW2-2015
GTATGGTCTGAGCACTGACAGGCTGACCCCCCACCCCTTCAACCTCTGCAGCAATGCTGGCAGCACTCATACGTCTATTTCCCAAAGACAACCTCTGGATATGACGCTGAGCACGTGCACTCAACTTCTTTGGTCGACCATGGCGAGGCCTGTTCTAAGTGGAACCTGTCCAGTTAAACCTCTGTATGGTCTTGGCCACCGTGCTGCAGCTCAGTTTCAGGGTCTTGGCAATCTTCTTATAGCCCAGGCCATCTTTATGTAGAGCAACAATTCTTTTTTTCAGATCCTCAGAGAGTTCTTTGCCATGAGGTGCCATGTTGAACTTCCAGTGACCAGTCAGTATGAGGGAGTGTGAGAGCGATGACATCAAATTTAACACACCTGCTCCTCATTCACACCTGAGACCTTGTAACACTAACAAGTCACATGACACCGGGGAGGGAAAATGGCTAATTGGGCCCAATTTGGACATTTTCACTTAGGGGTGTACTCACTTTTGTTGCCAGCGGTTTAGACATTAATGGCTGTGTGTCGAGTTATTTTGAGGGGACAGCAAATGTACACTGTTATACAAGCTGTACACTCACTACTTTACATTGTAGCAAAGTGTCATTTCTTCAGTGTTATCACATGAAAAGATATACTCAAATATTTACAAAAATGTGAGGGGTGTACTCACTTTTGTGATATACTGTATATCACACACACACAAAGATTGTACAAAACATTAGGAATAACTTCCTAATATTGAGTTGCACCCCCTTTTGCCCTCAGAACAGCCTTAATTCTTTGGTGCATGGTCTCGACAAGGTGTCGACAGCATTCCACAGGGATACTGGCCCATATTGACTTCAATGCTTCCCACAGTTACGTCAAGTTGGCTGGATGTCCTTTGAGTGGTGGACCACTCTTGATACACACGGGAAACTGTAGAGTGTGAAAAACCCAGCAGCGTTGCAGTTCTTGACACATTCAAACCAGTGCGCCTGGCACCTACTACCATACTCTGTTCAAAGGCACTTCAATATTTTGTCTTGCCCATCTGATTGGCACACATACACAATCCATGTCTCAATGATCTCAAGGCTTAAAAAAATCATTATTTACCCTGCCTCTACCCCTTCATCTAAACTGATTGTAGTGGACTTAACAAGTGACCTCAAAGGATCGTAGCTTTCACCTGGTCAGTCTATATCTGTTCATAATGTTTTGTACAGTCAGTGTATATATTTTTTACTCTAATATAATCATAAGAATGTTTTTTATTTGTGAGTGGCAAACCACTGGTGAATATGAAGTGATTATATAAATGTGTATATTATACCTGTAACCCACATGCGAAAAAAATACAAAATAAATACAAATGTGGTCACAAACAAAAGAAAGCATACTTTTGTAATTTGGGTGAATTATCCCTTTAATGCACATCGACATTTTTGCTGTCTGAATTACAGTGAGTGTTATCAGAATGCAGGCAAGGTTTGTTTGACCAACTGAGTTGGCAAATAATCTACAAAAGGGGTGGTTAACTGCTGCTAACTGTTCCATAAGTACCCAGCCAAGCTAGGAGGCTAAGATGTTACAGTAGGAATTCAAAACGCCAACGCGAAGGGAGGAGGATGAAGCGCGGCGCAATGCGGACTGCAGCAAATCCGGCGGCCGTTTAAAACGGAAACCGAATCACGAGGGTATATACGGCAGTCAGGTATATGAAGGCTAGATGATGGGTCGCACTGCTTTAAGGGTACTTGCTTCTAAGACTCCTTAATTGCAGGGTTGGGTTGTCAATAGTATGTAAGCTAGTAACGATTAGCTTCTGTGGTCTCTTCCTAATGTTAAAATGGTCACACTGACAACTCACATTCAAGGTAAATCCGCTAGGTAACAAGTGCTAACTGCTAGCTAGTGGATTAGATAGCATTAACTGCATAGCTAGCTAGTAAAATGGAATGGTATAATTTCTCTTTGGTGTAACGTCGTCTTAGGTTATTAGCCAGGGGTAGGCCCCCAAGCCATAATCATGGGCTGGCTTTGACACCTGCTTCAATTAGGCATCCTCAAATAACGATATTCTATCCATATTGCGGTCTGAATAGTCAGTCTCGCTAGGTAACTTCTAACTTAAACACTGGAGGGCAGCAGCGTTTTTTTTAGCCTC
>NW_019953795.1:0-2157 GCF_002910315.2 Salvelinus sp. IW2-2015
TTGAATACTTTGAATGCACTCTCGAATGTGTCCTTTATGATCCATTGTTTGCATGTCGTTGAATTTCGAGATAAGGGACAACATAACGGTGATGGCGAAGGTGAAGGATATTTTTTGACATTTTTTGTCTTCTAAAACAAAGCAATTGTAAAGTTTAATTTGACTGGAAACTCTTAGATGATTTTAGCTTCCTATATAAGATGAAAAGTAAACTTATGAACGTGCTCGCTTCAAGCTGCTAACCCTCTATCTTTCTCCATTTTATATCAGGAGACTAAATTGCTGGGATAGCTTTCTAGGTGATCCTGTGTAGACAATACCTTATGTAGCCTTCGCAATATATTAGCATATCTCTCTTCTATCGTTGCTCTCCCTGTATTTCATATATCTGCATCAGTTAAAGGCTAGATTAAAAGAAAGTATTAAGCTTTTGAAATTTCATTTCCAGTGGGTGATTGCTGTACACTATCTGTATAGCTCAATTTCGAAATATGATCCTTTATGTTTCACACGTGGTCAGTTTCACTGTCTCGTTATGTCTCCCTCCAGGTGGTGCTTGTTCCTGTTTCCTGTTCTCTGTGCCAGTTTGTTCTGGTATGTTTCAAGTCAACCAGGGGTTTTCCATTTCTCCTGCTTTTTGCATTCTCCTCTTTTTCTAGTCCTCCCGGTTATGACTCTTGCCTGTGTCTGGACTTTGTACCCGCCTGCCTGACCATTCTGCCTGCCTTGACCACGAACCTGTCTGCCACTCTGTACCTCCTGGACTCTGATCTGGTTTTGACCTTTTTGCCTGACCACGACCATTCTCTTGCCTACCCCTTTGGATTAATTAACATTGTAAGACTCTAACCATCTGCCTCCTGTGTCCGCATTTGGGTCTCGCCTTGTGCCTTGATAATGTCATACAGTGTTCAGTGTTACRTATGCAAATGTGCAAAGAAACATACCATAAAAAGCCATATGTACATGTTTACTGTGTTATCTGGGGATTCTATACATACTGTAGATTCACCTTTGTCCAAAGGTCAGAGTTTGCTTACCTCCCACACATGCAGTAGCAGCCAGACTGCCATAGCATGTCTCTCTGTTACCAAAACTATGTATAATGTAAAAATKTGTACATAATATGCATATTTCATTATTCTACCATGGTTTTCTCCAGAGACTAGACAGAACAAAAGCAGTGTTCATTATGGGAGTTGCTTTTTCTTCCGTTTCTGTTTTCTTCTTTTCTCTTTCTCTCCCATCTCACAGGGGAACTGAAGGCAAACTGCAATTCACCCAGCATATTTGGACCCTTTAATAAGGATATGAATCTCTTAACTTTTGTCAGACTGATCAGAGTTTGCCCACAGACACCGAGACAGTTTTCTGATTATGATGCCAGAGGAATCAGTAGGAAGAAAGTCCTTTACGAGATGCCATTGGGACACAGCGGAGAGAGTGAACTGTGTTACGATGAGCCACTGATACTATTTGACTGCTGGGGGKTTGGCTGTAATGTAATGGCTGTAATGTGGATTTTAATGTGTTGTAATGATATGCYTTTACATGCAACAAGAGTCTTGATGTTTTCTGTTTGGCTGGCTGGCTGGCAGGCAGAGGATCGGCTGCACTTGAGCAAGGCGCCTTCACCTGTAACACGACAGCGGTAATGAGGATGATGACAGCGTTGATGTGGCGAAGTGACACCTCTGGTGTAATGACAGTTTCGGTATCTCCCCTTCTAACCTGATCGTTAATTAAATAACTTTGTTTACTCTGCTCAGGCAGGCTGTGTAGCTTCATTACATTGGGGTGCATAATGTGGCGCAGTTGACTGAAAGCAGAGCGTTATTACAATGATGAGTCATGATCACTGAGAGTGGTCCGCAGCATTTGGCATCTAGGTTACATGCATKTTAGGTGCTCAAAGTGCAACCAGGCAGGCTCCATGGTCAGTTWGAGCACTAGATGTGAATGTTGAGCMSTGTCTCTGTCTGTGTTCTTGCCTGGCATCTTCTCTCTTCTCCTTCACTCAAAGCCCAACTCTCGCCAGTTCAGTCCAGTGTAAATCAATGGCATTTTTTGATTAGTGAATGCCATGGGGAAGACTTGTGATTATTACCAATAAAGGGAATTGGATCAAATGATTTTTAGACTTTGAAATTTGTGTTT
>NW_019953796.1:0-2156 GCF_002910315.2 Salvelinus sp. IW2-2015
GTCTATCGGACAATTTTTCTTGGGTCACTATAACTATATCTATTTTGCCAATTGGATTGATCCCCCCGACCACACGGAACCCCACTAATCTACCGTCGGAAATGCACGAGGTGGCTATGCTAGCTTGCTACCGATAGCCCGGCTAGCTGTCTGAATCGCCGGGACCCCAACCAACCTCTACTCACTGGACCCTTATGATCACTTGACTAAGCATACCTCTCCTTAATGTCAATATGCCTTGTCCATTGCTGTTCTGGTTAGTGTGTATTGGCTTATTTCACTGTAGAGCCTCTAGCCCTCCTCATTATACCTTATCCAACSTTTCAGTTCCACCACCCACACATGCGATGACATCACCTGGTTTCAATGATGTTTCTAGAGACAATATCTCTCTCATCATCACTCAATACCTAGGTTTACCTCCACTGTATTCACATCCTACCATACCTTAGTCTATACATTATACAAGATAGAACGGCCAAAGGGGGCGGTTTTGCAATCTAATGCAAAGATAGCCTGCAGAGTTCTGTCCTACTATCCAGGTCTGTACCCAAACAATTTGAACTTCTACTTTTAAAAATCCACCTCTCTCACCGTTGCCGCCTGCTATAGACCACCCTCTGTCCCCAGCTGTGCTCTGGACACCATATGTGAACTGATTGCCCCCCATCTATCTTCAGAGCTCGTGCTGCTAGGCGACCTGAACTGGAACATGCTTAACACCCCGGCCATCCTATAATCTAAGCTTGATGCCCTCAATCTCACACAAATGATCAATGAACCTACCAGGTACCACCCCAAAGCTGTAAACACGGGCACCCTCATAGATATCATCCTAACCAACTTGCCCTCTAAATACACCTCTGCTGTTTTCAACCAAGATCTCAGCGATCACTGCCTCATTGCCTGCATCCGTAATGGGTCAGCGGTCAAAYGACCTCCACTCATCACTGTCAAACGCTCCCTGAAACACTTCAGCGAGCAGGCCTTTCTAATCGACCTGGCCGGGGTATCCTGGAAGGATATTGATTTCATCCCGTCAGTAGAGGATGCCTGGTTATTTAWWWWWWWAAATGCCTTCCTCACCATCTTAAATAAGCATGCCCCATTCAAGAAATTTAGAACCAAGAACAGATATAGCCCTTGGTTCTCTCCAGACCTGAGTGCCCTTAACCAACACAAAAACATCCTAAGGCGTTCTGCATTAGCATCGAACAGCCCCCGTGATATGCAACTTTTCAGGGAAGCTAGAAACCAATATACACAGAGTTAGAAAAGCTAAGGCTAGCTTTTTCAAGCAGAAATTTGCTTCCTGCAACACAAACTCAAAAAAGTTCTGGGACACTGTAAAGTCCATGGAGAATAAGAACACCTCCTCCCAGCTGCCCACTACACTGAGGATAGGAAACACTGTCACCACYGATATATCCACTATAATTGAGAATTTCAATAAGCATTTTTCTACGGCTGGCCATGCTTTCCACCTGGCTACCCCTACTCCGGTCAACAGCACTGCACCCCCCACAGCAACTCACCCAAGCCTTCCCCATTTCTCCTTCTCCCAAATCCAGTCAGCTGATGTTTTGAAAGAGCTGCAAAATCTGGACCCCTACAAATCAGCCGGGCTAGACAATCTGGACCCTTTCTTTCTAAAATGATCTGCCGAAATTGTTGCAACCCCTATTACTAGCCTGTTCAACCTCTGTTTCGTGTCATCTGAGATTCCCAAAGATTGGAAAGCAGCTGCGGTCATCCCCCTCTTCAAATGGGGGGACACTCTTGACCCAAACTGCTACAGACCTATATCTATCCTACCCTGCCTTTCTAAGGTCTTCGAAAGCCAAGCCAACAAACAGATTACCGACCATTTCGAATCCCACCGTACCTTCTCCGCTATGCAATCTGGTTTCAGAGCCGGTCATGGGTGCACCTCAGCCACGCTCAAGGTCCTAAACTATATCTTAACCGCCATCGATAAGAAACAATACTGTGCAGCCGTATTCATTGACCTGGCCAAGGCTTTCGACTCTGTCAATCACCACATCCTCATCGGCAGACCATAGCCTTGGTTTCTCAAATGATTGCCTCGCCTGGTTCACCAACTACTTCTCTGATAGAGTTCAGTGTGTCAAATCGGAGGGCCTGTTGTCCGGGCC
>NW_019953797.1:0-2155 GCF_002910315.2 Salvelinus sp. IW2-2015
CCCACCATGTATGTTTTTGTTTCTTAGATAACGTGCATTTTTTATTTATATAAAAAAAATCTCAGTTTACATTGGCGCCATGTTTCAGAAATGCCTTTCCAAAAATCCGGAGAAATTGCAGAGAGCCACATCAAATAACAGAAATTACTCATCTCATAATACTTTTGATGAAAGATTAACATGTTTTACCAATAGAAATTAAAGATACACACTTGTTCTTAACTGCAACTCTTGTGTCAGGGTTTAAAAAACCTTTACGGAAAAAGCACACCATGCAATAATCTGAGACAGTGCTCAGAGAGAAACAACATTTCTCCGCCATGTTGGAGTCAACAGAAATACGAAATTACATCATAAATATTCCCTTACCTTTGATGATCTTCATCAGAATGCACTCCCAGGAYTACTAGTTCCACAATAAATTGTTGTTTTGTTCGATAATGTCCATTATTTATGTCCAAGTAGCTACTTTTGTTAGCAGGTTTAGTACACATATCCAAACGCTCGCGCAGATCCAGGCGAACGTCGGACGAAAACTTTAAAAGATTACAGGTCGAAAACTAAGTAGAGAATCAATCTTTAGGATGTTGTTATCATAAATATTCAATAACGTTCCAACCGGAGAATTCCTTTGTGTCTATAGAAGTAATGGAACGCAAGTCGATATCATGTGGAATGCGCGTGGCCAGGACCTGGCACTCTGCCAGAACACTGACTCAAACAGCTCCCATCCGGCCCCACATCACAGTAGAAGCTTCATTCAACYTTCTACAGACTGTTGACGTCTAGTGGAAGGCGTAGGAAGTGCAAACAGATCCATATCCTACTGTGTTTTCAATAGGCGATGAGTTGAAAATCGACCAGCCTCAGAATTCTCACTTCCTGTTTGGATTTTTTCTAAGGTTTTTGCCTGCCATATGAGTTCTGTTATACTCACAGACATCATTCAAACAGTTTTAGAAACTTCAGAGTGTTTTATATCCAATAGTAATAATAATATGCATATATTAGCATCTGGGACAGAGTAGGAGGCAGTTCACTCTGGGCACGCTATTCATCCAAAGTGAAAATGCTGCCCCCATCCCTAAAAAGTTAACCAGATACAATGCTATTTTACAGTAAATTGACGACAGACTTTCAGAACGCTTATAGGGAAGGACATTCAACAAGCACAGCARGTACACAAACTACTGATGATTGGCTGAGTGAAATTGATGATGAAAAGATTGTTATGTTAGAGTTCAGTGCTGCTTTTGACGTTATCGATCGTAGTCTGTTGCTGGAAAAACATATGTCTTATGGCTWTACACCCCATGCTATATTGTGGCTAAAGAGTTACTTGTCTAACAGAACAATGAGGGTGTTCTTTAATGGAAGCCTCTCCAACATAATCCAGGTAGAATCAGGAATTCCCCAGGGCAGCTGTCTAGGCCCCTTACTTTTTTCAATTTTTACTAGCAACATGCCACTGGCTTTGAATAAAGCCAGTGYCATACAGCGACTGAAATGACTGCAACACTTAAGAAATCACTGGTGTTAGTTTCAGAATTGGTGGCAAAGAATAAGTTAGTCCTAAATATTTCAAAAACTAGAGGCATTGTATTTGGGACCAACCATTCACTAAACCCTAAGCCTCAACTAAATCGACACAACTGTTCAATTGTGTGGTCATGTACCACAAAGAGGGACTTAGATAAATTACAATAGGCTCAGAACAGGGCAGCACGGCTGGCCCTTAAAAGTACACAGAGAGCTAATATTAATGATATYTATGTCAATCTCTCATGGCTCATTGTGAAGGAGAGTGACTTCATCACTGCTTGTTTTTGTAAGAAGTGTTGACAAGCTGAATGCACAGAGCTGTCTGTTTAAACTACTGGCACACAGCTCGGACAACCATGCATACCCCACAAGACCAGCCACCAGAGGTCTCTTCASAATCSCCAAGTCCAGAACAGACTATGGGTGTAACGTGTACGCTCTGAGTTGGGAAGCAAGTACAGGGAGTGAAAATMTAATAATAAATAAAACATGGAACAACACAAMAAACACGAATAGCGTACAGACATGAAACAGAAACAGAGTCAATAACGCCTGGGGAAAGAACCAAAGGGAGTGACAGATATAGGGGAGGTAATCAGGAAGATGATGGAGT
>NW_019953798.1:0-2155 GCF_002910315.2 Salvelinus sp. IW2-2015
TAGCATGATAGTGTGTTCAGAACTGCAGGCTGAGTTAGTTTATCCTCAATTCCACATAGAGCGCTCAGAACAGACAGCCTGGGCTAGTAGAGCCCATACTGAAAGCTTTTACAGTTAACATATTTAACTCAAATCCTAAAATTTCATTCCAAATATGAGGGGCTGATTAGCATGCTCTACACTTCTAGACATATCTGGCCGCGTCACGCCCATGCCTTAAATTCTCGAGCGATAAAAACACCCCACTTGCCACTATCGACTCCCACCACAACAGAGGACGAACTAGAGAAAGACCAACCAGAGCAGATTTGAACACAGCAGACGAGGCAGCTGTTAGCCCTCTCATCTAGAGATCTGTTTAATAATGCCTTTCAACATCAAATCTAGCCGATCTAATTCTAACAGAACGATTTAACGCCCCTAATCTAACGCCCTCAGAGTAAGCTCCACCATCTAACATTCCACAAATGTCATTAAGCCAGTGCATTGAACTCTCATCAACGATCATGCATGGCTAATCCCACTATACCCAAACAACTCCTACGCTAAACTCACCATATGCGCACACGACCAACACCACATAATAAATCTCATCTAGAATCTACCTTTTACTCATTATCCAACGAAAGACATTACATCCTTTTCTCGAACATACCTTAACCATCACTGACTAAACCCAATGAAACTCTACTTCTTCACAATCATCAATTCATACAAGCTATCCTCCCTCTCAACTCCTCATAGTAATATCTTTCAACCTCCTAAAATTCAAGCCGTGAAGGGGGGGGGGGTTCTACAAGCAAACATCATCTTTTAGAGATCGTCATTCCATGCATCATTTGGCTATTACATACAATAATATTTTTTAACTTTATTTATTTTGACAAATAGTAGAATTTGCCTTACTACTATAGCCCAATAGAAACGCATCTGAAAACACATTCAAAATGACAACAAAACAGGCTGCATCTTTTCTTATATATCGAGATCCAAGAAAGCTAAAGAAATGTAAAACAATTAAATTAAAATACATATTTATAGGCCAAACCGTTCGAATGCCAGACGTTTTCATGAGAAGACGATTTTCTCCTTGTCTAACAAACGCCGCTGTGGCTCGGCCACCTTCCACCGCAGACACGGAAAGCCGACGCAGCCCATKCCCAAAAAAACTGATACCGTATCTCTAGCTTTAACTGACGGGTTTTGATGGGGAWTTTTTTATTAAGTTACTTAGATTGACACACGTATACGCATCTGCTTGTGTGCATGTGTGCATGTGTGTGGTAGACAGAGCAGGGTTATCAGCAGTTCCTGTGAAAAGTAGACCTACAAGCACCTCGAGTTTTCTTTTCTGTTGAGATAAGACTTCGAACCAACACAAACGTCCCGGGCTCCAATACCAGCTTAATCCTCACATTTGTCTCCTGCCTGTTTTATGAATACCAGCTTACTAACACGAATACATATGTAGCACTAGCATTCTCCTATTAATATACATATTCTTGTAGCATTCATATTCATGTAGCCTAGCCACTGCGTTGCATTAATTTCACACAGAGAAGAGGCAGAGCACCCCTGAGGGTTAGCGCTTAGCTAATCAAATCACAACAGAGGTGCAGTGGCGCTTTTGGCCCATTTCCCATTTACACACACACACGTTCCCTGTTAACACCCTCATAACGCTAACACGTTAAACCCTCTCTCATTAACCTAGCTCGTTAGCGTGGGCGCTAAGCTAAAGACAGCACTCTCTCACGTGCTGACATACAGTACCAGTCAAAAGTTGACACACCTGCACATTCAAGGTTTTTATTTAAAAAAATACTATTATCTACATTGTAGAATAATAGTGAAGACATCAAAACTATGAAATAACACATATGGAAACATGTAGTAACCAAAGAATTGTTAAACCAATCAAAATATATTTTATATTTGAGATTCTTCAAAGTGGCCACCCTTTGCCTTTATGACAGCTTTGCACACYGTTGGCATTCTCTCAACTAGCTTCACTTGGAATGCTTTTCCAACAGTCTTGAAGGAGTTCCCACATATGCTGAGCACTTGTTAGCTGCTTTTCCTTCACTCTGCGGTCCAACTAATCTCAATTGGGTTGAGGTCGGGTGATTGGAGGCCAGGTCATCTGATGCAGCAC
>NW_019953799.1:0-2153 GCF_002910315.2 Salvelinus sp. IW2-2015
TTTACTGTACAGCCTGGATCACAGTCACAACCAGGCTCTGTCTCCCACACTCCTGGTTCTTATTCTGCTCACAATGCTTAGTTACTGAGTTGCATCATGAACATATATTTCACAATATATACATGTAAAGCCTAAATATCTGCCAATTGATAGTGTTGCTTTCAGAGAGTGTTTTTCAGGCTTGTAATCTCTGGTTGTGGAAACGTTTCATTAGCTTTCTTCCCCAAGTCCCTGACTGGGAAGTGATTCACATTCAGGTGCATTTTCCTGTGCTTGTGATACCTGAGGGATCGCCTATTCAGGCTCGCATTAGTCAAGAGGTTGATTTTGCATTAGTTACACAATTTGATGGTGAGGGGAAAGAAACGGGTGGGAGAAGAGTAACGATTTTCCTTGGACGAGTAAGGCACTGTTGTTGGTTGCGGGGGTGGGGATATGGCGGGTAGGGGTGTAGGTGTGTGTATGCGTGCAGAGTTGTTGGACTGCATGATTGAGCCCAGAAGGTCCAGCCGCTCTGTATAAGGGGTGCTGTGTTTACATGCAGCACACGCTGAGCATGTCCTGGCTTCGCTCTCCCAAAACAAACCCGCCCCTCCAGGAGAGAAACCTGAGCTCTTTCTCTGATGTCACAGAGCCCTCTATCCAATGAGCTCTGGAACAGCAATGGCGTTGTGCCACCTCTAATTCACTGAAACAAAAGTTGTTGTGAAAGACCCAGAAATGTTATTGGTGTGTGAGTGGAGTGGACTGCCTAAAATAGTATTTGTATGGCTGCACTGTGCTGTCACACACAACTAGGTGTGGAAAAACCTGGGTTGTGTTCACTAGGCACAAAACAGAAGAAAACTTCCCAAAATGGAGTGAAACAGGGAGAGACTATTTGAACTTGACCAATAAGAAATGTTTGTTTCATTACCGTTTGCTACAGTGTGCCCTACTTGTGTGCTATTGAACACAACCCTGGCCTTGGTCCTATATGTTGAGGTCAGGGGCCACACAGTGCCAGATTAGTTTTGTACAATGTTGACCCCATGGGCCATCTAAATGTGCTGCTAATCTCTCGGTGACTATCAGTATAGGCACATTATTGTTTTTATAACCATCTCTGAGATTTATGATCCAAGTCCCACAGCTCCAGCTTTCAGATATCACCTCTTGTTACCCCAACACAGCACCACTCATAGAGCTATGGCTCGGTCTGTACTGTACTGGCTGTTAGAGATATCAATGGCGTTTTCTCGTTCGGGCAAATGTTCGTCCTCCATCTTTTTCCTCCGTGACCCGGAAACCGGTAAGCGGTCATTGAGTTTGTCATTTCGTTAGTAGGCAAACGGAAGATGGTCCTCCTCGATAGCCTCCTTTAGGCGAGGAAACAAACACAAGTGTATCCTACCCGAGTCCTTCACGGAAGAGTTTTGAAATCTGCCACACCCCCTTTGAATCAGCTATTGTTTTCTTGAAGGAGAAAAGCATGCAAACATTTTAAAATGACATGCTACATATAATTTTGTCTTTGACATGTCTTGCAAATCTAATTGAGAAAAGGCATTTGTACCCCCCCCCCCCCTTCTGGCATACAGCCAGGTGGTGAGGTGAGGACTTGCAGAGAGCTATACATGCTGCTGGTCCTTTAGACTGTGGGTAATATACCCTTCTCTCTACCAGCACGTGTGGGAAACCCTCTGTATCTCAGCCATCCCATGTGCTTAAAGAGGAATGTTTTTTAATTGATATGTTCTCCCCTTCTGGCCAATTTGAAAGCCGTTGAGTTAATGTAATCTGAACAGCATATGCGGTAGCTAGTTAGGTAGATTGTTTCTTGTTTTAGTACAGCCCAGACAAATTCAATACTGAAAGACAATCATATTTATTTTGTGAATGTCGTACTGTTTGACAATAAGTTTGGAGACTGCTGTGTGTTTTGAGGCCGTTTCTGTTGTACAAATTATGGTAATTGGATGTTTGAAATCTCTTTTCACGGTCAGTATTTAAACATTTCTGGCAATTGCATTTTCATAAGCCTGTATAAATGCCTTTCAACCAGGCAGATTAAGAGAAACCTACCTAGGTACAGGTCACTTCATGCCATGTGACTAATGATGAAAAGCACACCGTGTGCTCTTTTCTCTACTCCAGTCTTGATGAACTCAATA
>NW_019953800.1:0-2153 GCF_002910315.2 Salvelinus sp. IW2-2015
ACTCTACCTCGCAGATCACAAGGAACCAGGGTGTATGGAACTTCCACTTCAGCTGTACTGTCAATACAGCATGAAGCACGTGCCTTTTTCATCGCTTATTTGTTAATTAAATTTGTCCAAAAATGCAACTAAGTATTTTAAGTGATTTAATAATTAATAATAATAACTAATAATTTAAGGTTCTTGCAACAACTTGCAATGTGGCAAAAAAAAAATAGGATTGTGGGTAATTCAAAAATGTTTTACTTTATGATAATTTTAAACAATGCATGTTTCAGGAAGAAACGTGTATCTATTTATTAGTATTAAGCATCTTGAAATGGATGAATGGATATCAACCACCCAGTGAGAAACCACCCATCACCACCATCACCCCCTACTGAATCACAATAATGAGACCACCCATCTCCACCATCACCACTCTGAATCACAATAATGAGACCACCCATCCCACCATCACCTCTGAATCACAATAATGAGACCACCCATCCACCATCACCACTCTGAATCACAATAATGAGACCACCCATCCACCATCACCACTCTGAATCACAATAATGAGACCACCCATCCCACCTATCACCACTCTGAATTTTCAACAATCACAATAATGAGACCACCCATCCCACCATCACCACTCTGAATCACAATAATGAGACCACCCATATTAATAATATAAATATTAGTAATAATAGTAATAATATGAATAGTAATAGTAATAATATGAATTTGAATATGAATAGTAACAATAATAATAACAGTAATAATACGAATAATAATAATAATAATATGAATCATAATAATAATAATATTATTAATAATATTAGGAATAGTGATAATAACAACAGTCATAATAATAATAATATTAATACAAATTATATTAACAATAATAGTAATATTAATAGTAATAATACAATTAATAATAATAGCAATATGTATAGTAATAATAATAACATGAATGTCAATAGTAATAATAATATGAATATGAATAATAAAACATATAATAATAATAATAATAATATGATTATGAATGAATAATGCTCCAACTAATAATATGAATAATATGAATAATATAAATATGAATACTAATAATCATATGAATAATATACATTTGAACACCAATAATAATATGAATAATATGAATATGAATAATAATACTAATAATATGAATAATAGGAATAATATAATTATGAATACTAATAATAATATGAATTATATGAATATGAATACTAATACTGATAATATGATTAATATGAATATTATAAATATGAATACGAATACTAATATGAATAATATGAATATGAATACTAATAATAATCTTAATAATATGAAAATGAATACTAATACTAATGATATGATTAAAACGAATCATATAAATATGAATAGTAATGCTAATAATATGAATAATATGAATACTATGAATAATATGAATATGAATACTAAAAATACTATTAATAACATGAATGTGAATACTAATATTATGACTAATATGAATAATATAAATCATATAAATATGAATAATGATAACAGTACATTTGATTTTCTCAAGACACCCATAGTGACTTTACACAAGAAATCAGATCTCACGTTCCTGACCTGCTTCCTGTTAGTTTTGTATGTGTTAGTTGGTCAGGACGTGAGTTTGGGTGGGCAGTCTATGTTTTCTGTTTCTATGTTGGTTAATGGGTACCTAATATGGTTCTCAATTAGAGGCAGATGGTTTTCATCTCCTCTGATTGAGAATCATATTAAGGTAGGTAGTTTCACAGTGTTTGTTTGTGGGTGGTTGTTTCCTGTGTCTGTGTCTATGTTGCACCATACGGGACTGTTTCGTTCGTTCGTCATTTTGTGTAGTCATTTTCCTGTTCGTGATCTCTTCGTGTTTCATGTAAAAGTTCGTGGTCCAGGTCTGTCTACTCCGTTTGTTGTTTTGTTAGTTTATAGTGAAGTTCGTGTTTTCGTCTTTTCTTTAAATAAATCATGTCAACTCAAGAAGCTGCATTTTGGTTCAATCCCTGCTCCTCCTCTTCGGATGAAGAGGAGGAGGAACGCCGTTACATCAGAAAGATAAAAATCCACAGAATCACAATTAAACCCTCCTGCTGTGTTCTGGTCGAATTGGAACGATTTACAAGTTTTCTCTCTGAAAAAGG
>NW_019953801.1:0-2152 GCF_002910315.2 Salvelinus sp. IW2-2015
ACAAAGTGAGCTAACAGTGGTGTTTAACTATGCACAAATCTTGTATGTCCTCTCACCTTACCTTCCACATTCCTATTCAGGTCAACAGTATATGAATCTGGAGTAGTCTATTGCGGGCAGAAGACATTCAGTGTGAGCTGTAGTGTAGTTGAAGCCGAGCCAGCGCCAGATCTATTCATGAGTCGCTGTCTCCCCAGACCCTAAATCTTCCCGCTGAATGTGTCGCCACACAGTCTCAGCCATGGGGCCTTGGGGAGCCCACAGTAGCTACCTCAGATACTAACACACAAAAAGCATAGGCAAAGAAAAGCTCAGGCATAAATCTCCCTTAGATGATAACATGCTAACGCTAAGTCGCTAACACAGGAAAAACTCCAGTGATTGAAAAACCTGAGCATAAATCTTCTTCGAACGCTAAGATTCGAACGCTAACATCCCAAAAGTTCCAGACACAGAAAAGCCTGGGCATAGATCTACCTCAAATGCTAACACTAAGTCTCTAACATAGACAAGCTCAGACACAGAAAAGCCTGGGCATAGATCTACCTCAAATGCTAACACTAAGTCTCTAACATAGACAAGCTCAGACACAGAAAAGCCAGAGTGAAAATCTGCAGAGAGTCTACAGTGGAACTGTAGAGGGATTTTGGGTGATCTACTTTAATTTGTTTCCATGTAAGTTGAGAGTGTAAGAGAGGATTGTTGTTTTACGATAAGAGCCCTAGCCAGAAGGTAGAGACACGGGCTGTAGATAGGAATGATGATGGGGACTGGAGCAGTCTGTGTGAGGTGGGAACCTCTCTGCTCTGGTGGATTCCTAAGAAGTGGGAAGTGTGTGTGTGTGTGTGTGTGTGCGCGCGCGTTTAACTTCATACATGTGTGCCTACAGTGCATTCGGAAAGTATTCAGACCCCTTCACTATTTTTGTTACGTTAAAGCCTTATTCTAAAATGGATTCAAATTTGTTTTCCCCACATCTATCTCCACACAATACCACATAGTTGCGAAGTAAAAACAGGTTTTTAGAACATTTTGCTAATGTATAAAACATGTTAAACTGAAATATTACATTTAAGTATTCAGACCCTTTACTCAGTACTTTTGTTTGGCAGCGATTACAGCCTTGAGTCTTCTTGGGTATGACGCTACAAGCTTGGCACACCTATATTTGGGGAATTTCTCCTATTCTTCTCTGCAGATCCTCTCAAACTCTGTCAGGTTGGATGGAGAGCGTCGCTGCACAGCTATTTTCAGGTCTTTTTATTATATTTTTATTTAACCTTTATTTAAGTAGGCAAGTCAGTTAAGAACAAATTCTTACATACAATGACGGCCTACCCCGGCCAAACCCTGACGACGCTGGGCCAATTGTGCGGCACCCTATGGGACTCCCAATCACGGCCTGATGTGATACAGCCCAGGATCGAACCAGGGTCTGTAGTAACGCCTCTAGCACTGAAATGCAGTGCGTTAGACCGCTGCGACACTCAGGGAGCCCGGTCTCTCCAGAGGTGTTCGATGGGGTTCAAGTCCGGGCTCTGGCTGGGCCACTCAAGGACATTCAGAGATTTGTCCCCGAAGCCGCTCCTGAGTTGTCTTGGCTGTGTGCTTAGGGTCCTTGTCCTGTTGGAAGGTGAACCTTCGCCCCAGACTGTGGTCCTGAGTGCTCTGGAGCAGGTTTTCATCAAGGACCTCCCTCTACTTTGCTCCGTTCATCTTTCCCTTGATCCTGACTAGTCTCCCAGTCCTTGCCGCTGAAAAACATCCCCACAGCATGATGCTGCCACCACCTTGCTTCACCTTAGGGATGGTGCCAGGTTTCCTCCAGACATGATGCTTGGCATTCAGGCCAAAGAGTTCAATCTTGGCTTCATCAGACCAGAGAATCTTGTTTCTCATGGTCTGAGAGTCCTTTAGGTGCCTTTTTGCAAACTCCAAGCGGGCTGTCATGTGCCTTTTACTGAGGTGTGGCTTCCATCTGGCCACTCTACCATAAAGGCCTGATTGGTGGAGTGCTGCAGAGATGGCTGTCCTTCTAGAAGGTTCTCCCATCTCTACAGACGAACTCTGGAGCTCTGTCAGAGTGACCATCGGGTTGTTGGTCACCTCCCTGACCAAAGCCCTTCTCCCCCAATTGCTCAGTTTGGCCGGG
>NW_019953802.1:0-2152 GCF_002910315.2 Salvelinus sp. IW2-2015
ACCCCCTCTACCAATGCATGCTTGTCCCAACTCACGTTTTGACAACTGAATGGGAACTGCCTGCCTGCCCACCCATTTGATCGATAATACATTTGATTGATTTGATTGACAACTAAAATATATGCTACTTGTGGATAACAGTCGTTCAAGTTCAGCATAGTTAGCTTGCTTGAAAAGCGATTAACATTTCTTGCTAGCTAACCAAATGAAACTGCAGCATCTCTAGCTGTTGTCAACGGAAAACGTTATGAGGTGTTAAAGTCGGTCACTCACCCACTCCTCCAATGACAGGACATCCTCTCAGCAGCTAGCTAGCTAACGTTAGGCTCTTTGTCTTTAGCTAGTTAAATAAATAGCTAGTTACATGAATAGATCCCAGGGGTGTCAAACTCAATCAGCGCACGGACCATATTGAAAAAACACAATGAATTTGCGGGCCAGACAAAGCCTATTTGTTTTTACCAAAAAAACATGCAACTGTGGCTTTTTTTTTAATTAGAAAAGATATGGCCCTTTTGTAATGTCCACCTACAGTATTGTACCGACCCTGGGTTTATAAGCGGATATCGACTATGCCGCTTGAGCGTGTTTTTGGGGCACAGTTGATAGCGCGCTGGACTTCGGGCTAGAATGGTCGAGGGTTCGAGACCTGCTCCCTGCCTGGAAACAAAAGAGATCAATAATATTTATCCAGCCTTTGCTGCTATGCTTGCAGATATGGATAGTATGCTGCGACCCTAATCAAAAACCATTTAATAATAAAAAAATATCACAAAATGTAGCTGTAGGTTGTTGTAACATTTAAACTTAAAAACATGTTTTTCCTTATTTTGCATGGATCACCAGTGCAGTTGAATGCAGCCTTGCTGTGAGGTGCACTCTGAATGTGTTGTAGTTGAGTTTGCCAACCGAGGCTACTGCTCAAATGTGCCTGTAATAGGCCTACATGTTTCTGCTATACATGGTGTTTTGTTGCAGGTTTAGTTTTTTTGGTTATTCATTGTCAAGCTTTGCAAACTCAAGCCAGACTGAAACATTTTGGTAGCCTAGCTGGGACTGTGGACTGTGTCTGTACAATTTCCATCCGGTGCGCACTGTAAACAGGAAAGCAGCGCAGTTGAAGTTGAATTCAAACCAAATCAAATTCTATTGGTTACATATTTAGCAGATGTTATTGCGGGTGGAGCGAAATGCTTGTGTTCCCAGCTCCAACAATGCAGTAATATCCAACAATTCACAACAATAAACAAATCTATAAGTAAAATAATGGAATTAAGAAATGTATAAATATTAGATTGAGCAATGTCGGAGTGGTATTGACTAAGATACAGTAGAATAGAATACAGTATATACAAATGAGAAGACAGGATTGTGTCGAGGCACAGATCTGGAGAAGGGTACCAAGACATTTCTGTAGCAGTGAAGTTCCACAAGAAAACAGTGGCCTCCATCATTCTTACATGTAAGACGTTTGGAACCACCAAGACTCTTCCTAGAGCTGGCCACCCGGCCAAACTGAGCAATCGGGGGAGAAGGGCCTTGGTCAGGGAGGTGACCAAGAACCGATGGCCACTCTGACAGAGCTTCAGAGTTCCTCTGTGGAGATGGGAGAACCTTCCAGAAGGACAGCCATCTCTGCAGCATTCCAACAATCAGGCCTTTATGGTAGAGTGGCCAGACGGAAGCAACTCCTCAGTAAAAGGCACGACAGCCCGCTTGGAGTTTGCCAAAAGGCATCTAAAGGACTCACAGACCATGAGAAACAAGAATCTCTGGTCTGATGAAACCACGATTGAACTCTTTGGCCTGAATGCCAAGCGCACGTCTGGTGGAAACCTGGCATCTGTGGGGATGTTTTTCAGTGACAGGGACTGGGATACTAGTCAGAATCGAAGGAAAGATGAACGGAGCCAAGTACAGCGAGATCCTTGATGTAAACTTGCTCCAGATCGCTCAGAACCTCTGGTGCGAAGGTCCACCTACCAACAGGAGAACGACCCTAAGCACACAGCCAAGACAATGCAGGAGTGGCTTTGGGACAAGTCTCAATGTCCTTGAGTGGCCCAGGCAGAGTCCAGACTTGAACCCGATGGAACATCTCTGGAGAGACCTGAAAATAGCTGTGTAGCGACGTTCCCCATCCAACCTGACA
>NW_019953803.1:0-2152 GCF_002910315.2 Salvelinus sp. IW2-2015
ATGAAATGTATTTATTAAGCCCTTTTTACATCAGCCGATGTCACAAAGTGCTGTACAGAAACCCAGCCTAAAACCCCAAACAGCAAGCAATGCAGATGTAGAAGCACGGTGGCTAGGAAAAACTACCTAGGTCGGGCACTGATGTTGGGCACTGATGTTGGGCGATTAGGCCCTGGTTCGAAGTCGGCGTTCCAGTTCATCCCAAAGGGGTTGAGGTCAGGGCTCTGTGCAGAACAGTCAAGTTCTTCCACACTCATCTCAACAAACCATTTCTGTATGGACCTCGCTTTGTGCACGGGGGCATTGTCATGCTGAAACAGGAAAGGGCCTTAGCCAAACTGCTGCCACAAAGTTGGAAGCACAGAATCGTCTAGAAAGTCATTGTATGCTGTTGCGTTAAGATTTCTCTTCACTGCAACTAAGGGGCCCGAACCATGAAAAACAGCCACAGAACATTATTCCTCCTCCAGCAAACACATTATTCCTCCTCCAGCAAACTTTACAGTTGTCACTATGCATTGGGGCAGGTAGCGTTCTTCTGGCATTTGCCAAACCCAGATTCGGGCTGTCAGATGGTGAAGCGTGATTCATCACTCCAGAGATTGCATTTCCACTGCTCCAGAGTCCATTGGCGGCGAGCTTTACACCACTCCAGCCGACGCTTGGCATTGCGCACGCTAATCTTAGGCTTGTGTGCGTCTGCTTTCCCAACAAACAGTTCTTGTGCTGACATTGCTTCAAGAGGCAGTTTGGAACTCTGTAGTGAGTGTTGCAACCGAGGAAAGGCGAAAGGCCGTTCTGTGAGCTTGTGTGGCCTACCACATCGGGACTTAGCCATTGTTGCTCCTAGACGTTTCCACTTCACAATAACAGCACTTACAGTTGACCGGGGYGGCTTTAGCAGGGCAGAAATTTAACACACTGACTTGTTGTAAAGGTGGCAAAATGTCATTCAATAACTCAATCATGGACACTCTTACTGACATTTGTGGCTGCTTTGTGTGATGTATTGTTGTCTTTACCTTCTTACCCTTTGTGCTGTTGTCTCTACCTAATAATGTTTGTATCATGTTGTGCTGCTAACATGTTGTGCTGCTGCCATGTTGTTGTCATGTTGTGTTGCTACCATGCTGTGTTTTCATGTGTTGCTGCCATGCTATGTTGTCCTAGGTCTCTCTTTATGTGGTGTTGTGGTGTCTCTCTTGTCGTGATGTGTGCTTTGTCCTATATTTGTATTTTATTTTACATTTTTAATCCCAGACCCCCGTCCCCGCATGAGGCCTTTTGGTAGGCCGTCATTGTAAATAAGAATTTGTTCTTAACTGACTTGCCTAGTTAAATAAAGGTTAAAAAAAATATATATATACAAAATGACGGTGCCACGTTGAAAGTCATTGTGCTCTTCAGTTAGGCTATTCTACTGCCAATGTTTTATATCGAGATTGCATGGCTGTGTGCTCGGTTTTATACACCTGTCAGCAACGGGTGTGGCTAAAATAGACGAATCCACTAATTTGAATGGGTGTCCAAATACTTTTGTATACAGTGCATTTGGAATGTATTCAGACTCCTTGACTTTTTCCACATTTTGTTACGTTACAGGCTTCTTCTAAAATTGATTTTAAAAAAAATTCATTCATTTACACACAATACCCCATCATTCTTTGCTAATTTATCTAGTACAAATTAACTGAAATATCACATTTACATAAGTAAAATGACTCTTGTACTTTGTTGAAGCACCTTTGGCAGCGATTACAGCCTTGAGTCTCTGGTTATGACGCTACAGGCTTGGCACACCTGTATATGGGGAGTTTCTTCCATTCTTCTCTGCAGATCCTCTCAAGCTCTGTCAGGTTGGATGGGGAGCGTTGCTGCACAGCTATTTTCAGGTCTCTCCAGAGATGTTTGATYGGKTTCAAGTCCAGGCTCTGGCGGGTCCACTTAAGGACATTCAGAGACTTGTCCCGAAGCCACTCCTGCATTGTCTTGGCTGTGTGCTTAGGGTCGTTGTCCTGTTGGAAGGTGAAACTTCACCCCAGTCTGAGGTCCTGAGCGTTCTGGAGCAGGTTGTTATCAAGGATCTCTCTGTACTTAGCTCCGTTCATCTTTCCCTCAATCCCGACTAGTTTCCCAGTCCCTGCCGCTGAAA
>NW_019953804.1:0-2151 GCF_002910315.2 Salvelinus sp. IW2-2015
TTACAGACCGGTCAGGGAGAGGTTGAAAATGTCAGTGAAGACACCTTCCTGTTGGTCCGTGCATGCTTTGAGGACATGTCCTGGTAATCTGTCTGGCCCCGCGGCTTTGTGAATGTTGACCTGTTTAAAGGTCTTGCTCACATCAGCTACCGAAAGCGGTATTACACCGTCATCCAGAACAGCTGTGCTCTCGTGCACGCTTCAGTGTTGCTTGCCTCGAAGCGAGCATAAAAGGCATTTATCTCGTCTGGTAGGCTCACGTCACTGGGCAGCTCGCGTGTGGGTTTCCCTTTGTAGTCCGTAATAGTTTTCAAGCTCTCTCTGCCACATCCGACGATTGTCAGAGCCGGTGTAGTAGGATTCAATCTTAATCCTGTATTGACGCTTGTCTTGTTAGATTGTTCGTCTGAGGGCATAGCGGGATTTCTTATATATGTCCGGATTAGTGTCCCGCTCCTTGAAAGCGGCAGCTCAAGCCTTTAGCTGGATGCGGATGTTGCCTGTAATCCATGGCTTCTGGTTGTGATATGTACGTACGGTCACTGTGGGGACGACGTCATTGATGAACTTATTGATGAAGCCGATGACTGAGGTGGTATACTCCTCAATGCCATTGGTCTGTGCTAGAAAAACAGTCCTGTAGCGAAACATCCTCGTCATCTGACCACTTCCACTTTGAGCGAGTCACAGGTATTTCCTGCTTTAGTTTTTGTTTGTAAACAAGAATCAGGAGGATAGAATTAATGTCATATTTGCCAAATGGAGGGCGGGGGAGAACTTTGTATGCGTCTCTGTGTGTGGAGTAAAGGTGGTATAGAGTTTTTCCCCTCTGGTTGCACATGTGACATGCAGGTAAAAATTTGGTAAAACTGATTTAAGTTTGCCTGCATTGAAGTCCCTGGCCACTAGGAGTGCCGCTTCTGGATGAGCATTTTCTTGTTTGCTTATGGCCTTATAGAGTTGGTTGAGTGCGGTCTTAGTGCCAGCATCGGTCTATGGTGGCAAATAGACAGCTACGAATAATATAGATGAGAACTCTCTTGGTAGATATTGTGGTCTACAGCTTATCATAAGGTACTCTACCTCAAGCATTCCTCGAGACTTCTTTAATATTAGACATCGCGCAACAGCTGTTATTGACAAAAAGACACACACCCCCCACCCCTCGTCTTACCACACGCCCCCTTTTCCTTCGTCTTTTCTTCACGCAAATAACGGGGATTCGGGCCTGTTTCCGGGAGAGCAGTATATCCTTCTCGTCGGACTCGTTAAAGGAAATAGCTTCTTCCAGTTCGTGGTGAGTAATCGCTGTTCTGATGTCCACAAGTTATTTTCGGTCATAAGAGACGGTGGCAGCAACATTATGTACAAAATAAGTTTAAAAATAAGTTACAAAAAACGCAAAAAAAAATACAAAATAGCACAGTTGGTTAGGAGCATGTAAAACGTCAGCCATCAAGTGACATCGTTAAGGGATCATAGCTTTCACCTGGATTRCCCTGGTCAGTCTATGTCATGGAAGGAGCAGGTGTTCCAAATGTTGTGTATACTCAGTGTAGATTACACTCAAGGTTGGAATAGGGATTCTGTAGGAGGTGGAACTGTGCTTTTGTTACACATTGAAGAATCCCTCTCATTGTTTTCACTCTGTTCCACTCCCCCAAATTGAGCTCCTGATTTGCACCCTGTGACAGATGCTGGTGTCCCATTGATAACGGTCCCCTCTCCCCTCATCATTAGGTGGTGGAACAGATGTTTTTATTTTATTCATTTAACACCTATTTAGCTAGGCAAGTCAGATGTTCTCTCACTTAAAATGTTCCAACCCCCCTTCAGCTCTTCCAGCTTATGAATGACACTGGTGTCACACTAATAATCGTTCCCCTTTCTCCTCAGTGTCTCAAATAACTGTTTGTGTCACATGAATAACCATCCCCCTCTTRTTCTCTCTATCCCAGGTAATATCATCGGCTCTGGGATCTTTGTCAGCCCTAAGGGCGTGATGGAGAATGCTAGCTCAGTGGGTCTGGCGCTGATCGTGTGGATTGTCACCGGCATCATCACGGCCATCGGAGCGCTGTGCTACGCCGAGCTGGGTGTCACCATCCCCAAGTCAGGGGGAGACTATTCATACGTCAAGGACATCTTCGG
>NW_019953805.1:0-1092 GCF_002910315.2 Salvelinus sp. IW2-2015
TGTGTGGTGTGGCCTGATGCATGCTGGTCTAGGACTGCCTGAGTGCCAGTCTGGTTGTGCCATCAGGCCAACTCCTTGTCACTCATTGTCATGGTGTGATGACACAAACAGACTGGCACTCAGGCTAGTCTGGTCCAAGACCTGGGCTGAAGTGCATGATGGGAGATGCAGCCACCAACCACCACACTAACCCAACTGCCCTGTTTACTACATAGGAATTCACTCAGGGTTAGCCCACGGTTAGCCCATACCAGAGCAGGGTTGGCCTTCACACTGCTGAGCAGAACAGGGTTAGCCTATACCAGAGCAGGGTTAGCCTTGACACTGCTGAGCAGAACAGGGTTAGCCCATACCAGAGCAGGGTTAGCCTATACCAGAACAGGGTTAGCCTTGACACTGCTGAGCAGATCAGGGTTAGCCCATACCAGAACAGGGTTAGCCTTCACATTGCTGAGCAGAACAGGGTTAGCCTTGACACTGCTGAGCAGATCAGGGTTAGCCCATACCAGAGCAGGGTTGGCTCATACCAAAACATACCAAGGAGATAATGACTATATAAACCGAGTTATAATGACTATATAAACCGAACTATAACGACTGTATAAACCAAGCCAGGAGAAAAATCCTGCAGCAACAGGAAATAGGAATTATTATGTGGTTAATAATTAATGGATATTTTTGTAGGGGTTGATACATTTTTCAAGTCTTACAGTTTAAAGTGGAAATTACAAACTTTAGAAGCTTTGTTAAATCTTTAATACACTACAAGTTTGCATTTTCTGCCAAGCAGGAAAATTCTCTGCGACAATAGAATGATCAAATTAAGACAGTACATCTGTAGCTGTTGGTAATCCACAAGGAACACTTGGTTGGTACCACCTGGGGATATTAATAACACCTGGTTGGTACCACCTGGGTACATAAAGAACACCTGGTTGATACCACCTGGTACTTTAAGGAACAGTGTGTAGGACCAAGACCGAAGCCCTACTAATGTATTGTAAGTCCCCTGGAGTTGCCATGTTGAACGTTGAAACGGTTACATTTACTAGCCCCTTATTGTGCTGCATGATAACAGTATGATTGATGATG
>NW_019953805.1:7852-8786 GCF_002910315.2 Salvelinus sp. IW2-2015
AAACACACACACACACACACACACACACACACACACACACACACACACACACACACACATGCGCACACACAATCAAACAAATAAAATAAAATACTATTGTATTGGTCACATGCACAGGATGCATTGTGTCATTGATACAGTGAAACACTTACTTTGCAAGCTTCCCTCAACAGCAATACACATTTATCAAACTACACTAGAAGTAAAACAAAGTTGTAAAGATCCCACTTGAGACTAATACAGTAGAATGTATTGGAGCTTCTAGACGGATAAATTGATTATTGATTTCATTATTCAAATGTATGTTTTCACAGGATGCTATGATTAATCAATAAGGCACGAGGGGGGTGTGGTATATGTCCTTGACGAATCACAGAGTCCCTGGATACAGCCATTAGCCGTGGTATATTGGCCCACATACCACAAACCCCCCGAGGTGCCTTATTGCTATTATAAACTGGTTATCAACGTCATTAGAGCAGTAACAATACATGTTAATATACCACGGCTGTCAGCCAATCAGCATTCTGGGTTGGAACCACCCAGTTTATAATGAATAATATAGCCTGTCATTSTTTCCAGTTCCACTGTAGAATAGAACAGAATAMAATAAAATAGAATAGGTTGGAATAGGTTGGAATGGAATTAAATAAAATAGAATGGAATATAATAGAATAGAATATAACAGAATGGAATATAATATAATATAATAAATTGGAATGGAATATAATAGAATGGAAAATACTAGAATGGAATATAATATAATGGAATGGAATATAATAGAATGGAAAATACTAGAATGGAATATAATATCATGGAATGGAATATAATAGAATGCAATATAATAGAATGGAATATAATAGAATATAATGTAATGGTATATAATAGAATGGAATATAATAGAATGGATTATAATAGAATGGAATATAATAGA
>NW_019953805.1:8936-11086 GCF_002910315.2 Salvelinus sp. IW2-2015
ATAATAGAATGGAATATAATAGAATATAATAGAATGAAATATAATAGAATATAATAGAATATAATAGAATGGAATATAATAGAATGGAATATAATATAATGGAATATCATATAATGGAATATAATATAATATAATGGAATATAATAGAATGGAATATAGTAGAATGGAATGGAATATAATAGAATGGAATATAATAGAATAGGTTGGAATGGAATGGAATATAATAGAATGGAATGGAATATAATATAATGGAATGGAATGGAATATAATAGAATGGAATGGAATAGATTGGAATATAATAGAATTGAATAGAATAGAATGGAATAGAATATAATAGAATGGAATATAATAGAATGGAATGGAATATAATGGAATATAATAMAATGGAATGGAATATAATATAATGGAATATAATAGAATGGAATGGAATGGAATGGAATAGAATGGAATATAAATTAATAGAATATAATAGAATGGAATGGAATATAATATAATATAATGGAATAGAATAGAATGGAATGTAATAGAATTGAATGGAATGGAATGGAATAGAATGGAATGGAATAGAATAGAATGGAAAATAATAGAATGGAATATAATAGAATGCTATAGAACAGAATAGAACCACAAACACCCCTGGGTGCATTGGAACGATTTTAATGAATATTTCTTCATCTGTAGCTGTTGAGTAAAATAATGTAAATGAATGGGATGTTTCTCAGTAGTACGTTACCTAGCCACTTGGTACAACCACCTGCCTGCTTCTCACAAATGTAACACAATTGCTTTGTCTAGCCATTTCATGGTGGAATATTACATTTGTATAGGCACAGATCAATGCATTGCATATGTAACTCATCGTACTGTTGCTTCAGAACTATCTAGGTCCAAGACATTAGTAGTTTCAATATCATCCTGAGTTTACAGAACTAGTATACTGCATTATCAATTAGTAGTGTTGATATCATCCTGAGTTTACAGAACTAGTAAACTGCATTATCAATTAGTAGTGTTGATATATCCTGAGTTTACAGAACTAGTAACTGCATTATCAATTAGTATGTTTGATAAAATCCTGAGTTTACAGAACTAGTATACTGCATCATCACGTTCATGTTGTAAATTCACATCACAGACACCATAAATTGCATTCAACACGGAACATTGGGGGAAAAGGTGGAACACAGATTAAATAACAAGAAGCTCTTGTAATATTTCAGGGGTCAACGGACCTGTACATAGAATAATGATGCAGCGTTGTCCTTTAATACACTGTGGAGATAAAGACAAAGTCCTTGGTTGACCTACAGTCTTAAAGAAAACCTGCAGGACTGKAATAACTGTATAAAAAAATTATCATAATGTGTAACATTCAATTTCAARCCCCTCCTCTCTTTTATTGAAGGCGAAGTGAAACATCTCTGAACCAATTAGTCCATTTGAATTCAATTCAGGCCGATTTGAATTGAAAGKCGTTTCTGTGTAAGCAAAGCACACTCTCCTCTTTCCCCGTTCCCTTTCCCCGTTCCCATTCCCTTTCCCATTCAGGTTATACAAATATCCTGCTTAGATATGCAGCCCTGCACACTGCTGCTGCTGCTGCTGCCAATGTGAAATGACAGACACAGGGTTCCATACAAAATGGCACCCTATTCCTTAATAAATAGTGCCCTACTTTTGACCAGAGTCCTGGGCTGGAAATGGTATATAGGGTGTAATTTGGGGACGCAGGCTGATTAAAAAAAGGAGTGACCTACTGGCGGCTCACTGTCATTGGCTTTCCCCCCTGGGGGGATTCATTTGTCTTGAACATTAGAGATATCATACTTCAAGTCAGCCAATGAAAGACCAGGGATTGGCATATAAAGGGCACAGGGGATTTGAGGAAGGAGGAAAGGAAACACTAGGGGTTCGTCCTAAATGGCACCCTATTTAGGGCACTACTTTTGGCCAGGCCCAATAGATGTCTGGTCAAAAGTAGTGCACTATATAGGGAACAGTGTGTCATTTAGGATGCATATTTAGGATTTGCATATATTAAAGTTTGACATAAAACTCTCAGCTATAGTGTGGATAGGTGAACTAACTGTCTGACTGTACCTTGAGTCATGGTTATAGACACCTGTCTGATAGGTGAACTAACTGGTCGA
>NW_019953806.1:0-2149 GCF_002910315.2 Salvelinus sp. IW2-2015
GCAAGGCTATGCTCACTGAGTCTGTACATAGTCAAAGCTTTCCTTAAGTTTGGGTCAGTCACAGTGGTCAGATATTCTGCCACGGTGTACTCTCTGTTTAGGGCCAAATAGCATTCTAGTTTGCTCTGTTTTTTTGTTCATTCTTTCCAATGTGTCAAGTAATTATTATTTTGTTTTCTCATGATTTGGTTGGGTCTAATTGTGTTGCTGTCCTGTGGCTCTGTGGGGTGTGCTTGTGAACAGAGTCCCAGGACCAGCTTGCTTAGGGGACTCTTCTCCAGGTTCATCTCTCTGTAGGTGATGGCTTTGTTATGGAAGGTTTGGGAAACGCTACCTTTTCGGTGGTTGTAGAATTGAACGGCTCTTTTCTGGATTTTGATCATTAGTGGGTCTCGGCCTAATTCTGCTCTGCATGCATTATTTGGTGTTCTACGTTGTACACAGAGGATATTTCTGCAGAATTCTGCATGCAGAGTCTCAATTTGGTGTTTGTCCCATTTTGAGAATTCTTGGTTGGTGAGCGGACCCCAGACCTCACAACCATAAAGGGCAAGGGGTTCTATAACTGATTCAAGTATTTTTAGCCAGATCCTAATTGGTATGTCGAATTTTATGTTCCTTTATGTTCCATGAAGGCATGGAATGCCCTTTTTGCCTCGTCTCTCAGATTGTTCACAGCTTTGTGGAAGTTACCTGTGGCGCTGATGTTTAGGCCGAGGTATAGTTTGTGTGCTCTAGGGCAACAGTGTCTAGATGGAATTTGTATTTGTGGTCCTGGCAACTGGACCTTTTTTGGAACACCATTATGTTGGTCTTACTGAGATTTACTGACAGGACCAGGTCTGGCAGAATCTGTGCAGAAGATCTAGGTGCTGCTGTAGGCCCTCCTTGGTTGGTGACAGAAGCACCAGATCATCAGCAAACAGACATTTGACTTCAGATTCTAGTAGGGTGTGGCCGGGTGCTGCAGACTGTTCTAGTGCCCTCGCCAATTCATTGATACACATGTTGAAAAGGGTGGGGCTTAAGCTGCATCCCTGTCTCACCCCACAGCCCTGTGGGAAGAAATTTATTTTTTGCCTATTTTAACCGCACACTTGTTTTTTGTGTACATGGATTTTATAATGTTGTATGTTTTCCCCCCAACACCACTTTCCATCAATTATAGCAGACCTTCATGCCAAAGTGAGTCGAAGGCTTTTTGAAATCAACAAAGCATGAGAAGACTTTGTCTTTGTTTGTTTTTGTCAACTAGGCTGTGCAAGGTGAACACGTGGTCTGTTGTATGATAATTTGGTAAAAAGCCAATTTGACATTTGCTCAGTACATTGTTTTCACTGAGGAAATGTACAAGTCTGCTGTTAATGCAGAGGTTTTTCCCATGCTGTGCAGCATACCCAACGGTAGTTTTTGGGTTCAAATTTTTCTCCACTTTTGTGGATTGGGGTGATCAGTCCTTGGTTCCAAATATTGGTGAAGATGCCAGAGCTAAGGATGATGATAAAGAGTTTAGTATAGCCAATAGCCAGTCGCAGTCACACTTCCCCCCCAAAGGGCTTTATTGGCATTTACATTGCCAAAACAAATGAAATAGATGAACAGTAAACATTACACAAAAGTCTCAAAAGGAATAAAGACAATTRAAATGTCATATTATGGCTATGTACAGTGTTGTAACGATGTGAAAATAGTTCAAGAACAAAAGGGAGAAAAAAATAAACATAAATATGGGTTGCATTTACAATGGTGTTTGTTCTTCACTCTCTCCAACACATTCTCCGCCAGCCAGCCCAGCCACTATGATGAACCCTCTCTGGGAGAAAGCCTCCATTCCCAGGGGGAGCCAGGATTGGAAAGGAATGGAGACCGCTTGTCACTTGGCCTTGATTTACAGGTGGCCCAGTCTGCCAAGAGTAGCAAATCACTATGTTATAGCCCTTGTCTTTGAATGCAGAGTGAAGTGAAGCACATTTCTAAAGAATGGAAGAGATGAGGGGAGAGGAGAGGAGCCGTATAGGCAGCAGAGACAGTGTCACACCTCATCTCTGTCTGAGGGCCTGGGCGTATCCAAATAGCGCCTCCCATAGATTTCCTGTGTGGAGCTCTCGTTTGATGAGGCTATGTGATTGCAGTTTCTAACCCCCAGAGC
>NW_019953807.1:0-2148 GCF_002910315.2 Salvelinus sp. IW2-2015
TGGTGCGTATCCGGGAGGGGGACGAGTGGAAGACGGCATTTAGTACTACCTCAGGGCACTATGAGTACCTCATCATGCCGTACGGGTTGATGAATGCTCCATCAGTCTTCCAGGCCTTTGTTGACAAGATTTTCCGGGACCTGCACAGGCAGTGTAGTGGTGTATATTGATGACATTCTGATATACTCCGCTACACGCGCCGAGCATGTGTCCCTGGTACGCAGGGTGCTTGGTCGACTGTTGGAGCATGATCTGTACGTCAAGGCTGAGAAATGTCTGTTCTTCCAACAGTCCGTCTCCTTCTTAGGGTACCGCATTTCCACGTCAGGGAAGACTTTAATACAATGCATCACAAGCCGGGGTGATCCGCGGATCACACACCTTCCCAGAGCACCGGCTCTCTCTTTATACACACACACACATGAGATCATTACATACTTTAATTAAATTACTTCTCCTAGGTCATCTGCCACTATTATCCTTCATTTCAGGTGTCATGACGTTGGCAGTGGGGGTAGGTTTATGACAGTCATAAATACCTCTTTCCCCCCTCCCCCGTTCCTCTTCCCTACTGATGTGACATAAGAAAACCCCTTGGTTAACATAGAGATTCTGGGGACATCAGAAGGTGGGGGGGAATGAACTATATTCTGGTAATCCGACCAACTGAACATATGCGGTGGTACTTAAGGTATATTATGTCAGTTCGGTTGCCCTCTGACACATTCTCATCAATGATAGAATGACATAAACTCTACTGTGGAAAGTCTAAATGTCAGAGGTATCGGATTCACATGGAATTGTTGTTTAATTGAAATGTTTGAATATGACATTATTTGTGAAGAGGTGAAATGTAATTTTAGCTTCCAAATGAGAGATCTGTGCTTTCATAAGTTTTCCTCTGCTCACAGTGGCCCGCCCCTGTGAAGAGGCATGGGTTATAAACTTTTCAGACACACCCCTCTCCCTCCACTATAAAAGCCATTGACAAGAATATAACTTTCTGTTCAGGGTATACCAGGATGACGGTCCTGTGTCAGAATGGTTCAGATAATAACTACAGAACTAAGCCAACAGCAGCATGGACTTTGATTGCAAATGGTATGAACTTTGAACTCGTATTCACTACAGAAGTGATATCTCCTAGCCGTTGAGTTAGCAACAGCTGCTACAAACGCAGGTTAGGAAGGACAGTCCGAGTATCCCGTCTACTACCCACAACGTTACTCCAACGTATCCAGTAAGGCACCAGAGACATTCTTCAAAGGACAGAGGACTCGGGTTGGCGACACGGTCCATCTACCACCAACCTACTGAAGCGCAGCTCAGAGTAAATATTTATTGCATTTTCCTTTTCAAATGGGCGGTAATTTAGAATGCATKAGATACTGTATTTACGATAGCACAGCTCGCCTATGTTCCAGTCTCCCGCTCTTTCACTAAGACTCAGCCCCTTCCCTTTGTGTAGCAAGCTGTCATATCTATTCCGCCCGCTAGGGACGTTTTTCTGTATGACGTAATTTGTGATCAAGTTATGATTTAATTGTGTATGTGTGTTTCTGTGTGATTAGTTAGGTATTTAGTAAATAAATAATTAAACCCAATTTTGTATTGCTGATTCAACTTGTTAGCCAGGAWTCTTGCAGATAACAAAGGWTTTACCACTTTCAGATGAGACTGAATAAAATGACGATTAATGTGACTGCTATTTAGTAAAATATTACTAAATCTTTAAGAGTTTATTCGGAAGATAACAGCTCTATAAATATTCTTTCGTGGTGTCCCTCTCTGGTTAATTAATATTTACATGATTAGTTCAATCAGGTAATATTAATTACGGAGAAATTATTTTATAGAATAGCATGTCATAGCAATTAATCTGGCATAGTCAAAGACACGACACAGGCTTCCTGCTTGTTTACGCCCAATAACGCCTGTATCCGCTCTTGATTAGATTATAATGGAGGCAGGACCCTCCTGTCTCCTAAAATTAATATATGTCTATCTTACCCTAAGCACTTATGGACTTTACCCTAAGCACTTATGGCCTTTCCTCTCTATTTTATCTTCATAATAGTGTCCTGCTCTTTCCATAAATGCACTTTAAGGCACGTATGGCTTTGGCCATCTGCTAATCTTTGGTTTCCT
>NW_019953808.1:0-2147 GCF_002910315.2 Salvelinus sp. IW2-2015
TCTCAAAAGGCAAGGTAGACCACAGACATCCAGACATCTTTCAATAGTAAAGGCAAATCAGTGGACATTATACCTGCCTGGACATTCTGCAAGTCTTTTGAGTCATAAGGTATGTTCAGCATACCACTTAGAATGCATGTCCAATACATTGCTTTGTTCTAAGTGGTATGGCTAAGCCATTGCAGTGGACTTCAAAACATTACACTGTGCATCTGTAATAATTCAGACTCCATTTTGCTAGTTGCAGTCAAAGTTTGGTCCTAGTGTTTTTAAGTAAACTGTTTTTACTATCTATATTGTATACTGTATGTAGATTGTGTACGTTCTATATACTCTGTTTATTGCTGTCAGCACCATTTCACAAGGTTAAATTCCTGGTAGATGTACACTTTACATACACTTAGGTTGGAGTCATTAAAACTAGTTTTTCAACCACTCCACAAATGTCTTGTTAACAAACTATTGTTTTGGCAAGTCGGTTAGGACATCTACTTTGTGCATGACACAAGTAATTTCCCCAACAATTATTTACAGACAGATTATTTCACTTATAATTCACTGTATCACAATTCCAGTGGGTCAGAAGTTTACATACACTAAATTGACTGTGCCTTTAAACAGCTTGGAAAATTCCAGAAAATGATGTCATGGCTTTAGAAGCTTCTGATAGGCTAATTGACATAATTTGAGTCAATTGGAGGTGTACCTATGGATGTATTTCATTGAGTGTATGTTCACTTCTGACCCACTGGGAATGTGATGAAAGAAAGAAATAATTCTCTCTACTATTATTCTGACATTTCACATTCTTAAAATAAAGTGGTGATCCTAACTGACCTAAGACAGAGAATTTTTACTAGGATTAAATGTCAGAAATTGTGAAAAACTGAGTTTAAATGTATTTGGCTAAGGTGTATGTAAACTTCCGACTTCAACTGTACATGTACGAATAAAGTTCTGATTCTGAAGTCAGCATAGCTTGAATCAGCCCCCACCCTTTACACATCCCGGTTCCATGGCGGCACACTCACTTTCTCCATCTCGGGGGGTTAGTAAGGGGCTACAGTTAATGACATTGGGCTCCTCAGGAACCACACTTAACATCCTGGCCTTGTCAGGTTTCCAGTAGCCTGCGTTATAAGGAGGAGTATAGGAGTTTACTGTACACAATGTAACTTTCCACTTGCTGTTTTGCCTTTTTTTCACTTCACGACAAGCCAGTGCTTTACAAGGCATGCTTTCCACACCCGGCGAGTGGCGGCAGAAAGAGAGATGACGGCTCATGCGCTGAACGGTGAAGCATGCATCGGCTAGCAAGCACATACACGCGCAGATGGATGGCACATACTATACATGAGAGCATGTGAAGTCGCACTCACAGCAGCAGACACTGGCTATGTCTCAAATGGCACCCTATTTCCTATGTAGTGCACTACTTTTGACCAGGGCTCGTCAAAAGTAGTGCACTATATAGGGAATATTGTGCCATTTGGGATGCACCCCTATGTTTGTGTATGAGAGATTAAAGAGTGGATGGCCAGTACTGTAGCACATAGAGGTCTCTGTGTGCTGATTGGATGATGTCATTGTTTTCCAGACACTCGAGTTGTGAGAGAGCACACACAGCTCAGCTCTGACTAACCTCTCTTCTCACACAGACACACACACACACAGAATAAGTAATATGCCAACACACAAAAGCATGCACACATACAGTGGATAACAAACCCACAAGCACATGTATACACACACACGCACAGACACAAGCATACACGCACACACATCAACCCACTCATACCATTTCCACCCCTTCACAAGCAGAAGAACTAGTTAGAAACAAATGTTTGCACAGAGAGGCTACAGTAGCCATATGCACAAAGCGCTGAATGATGATGCTGTCCAGCCAATCGATGGACAGAAGCGTCCAGAAGACTCACAAGCAAAGAGGTCAGAGGTTCTCCACACACACGCACACGCTGGAGAACACACACACACACACACACACACACACACACACACACAGCAGAAGCTTGTTAGCAGTACTGCCATGTTGCGGCCCACCGGGCTGTGCTCACCTCTCCTCTTGAGGGACTCAGCGATCAGGGCTGAGATGTGAATGTAACACATGGCCGCCTGAGGGACAGAGG
>NW_019953809.1:0-2145 GCF_002910315.2 Salvelinus sp. IW2-2015
CAGAGACAGATGTCTTTATTGTCTCTGATTGGGAGCCATATTTAAGACAGCCATAGGCACTAGGTTAATGTGGGTAATTGTCTATGTTGAACGTTTGTAGCTTGTGTGTGCACTAACGTTTGTAGCTTCTGGTCGTTTGTTGTTTTGTTTCAGTTTAGTATAGTGTTGGTTTCGTGTTTTCTCTCTTCTAAAAAAAGAAGATGTATTTTCCACACGCTGCGCCTTGGTCCTCTCTCTCCACCATAGACGATCGTGACATTAACACACATCTGCTTATTAACAGTGTAAAAAATAAAAAAGATATTGTTTCATTCACGCCCTGGCCTTAGTATTCTTTGTTTTCTTTATTATTTTAGTTAGGTCAGGGTGTGACATGGGTATTTATGTGGGTTTTGTAGTGTCCAGGGTGATTGTAAGGTTTAGGGGGTTTATTTAGAGTAGTTGGGTTTATGTTTAGTATAGTTGTCTAGCTGTGTCTATGTCTGAACGTTTGTAGCCTGTGTGTGTGCACTACGTTTATTAGCTTCACGGTCGTTTATTGTTTTGGTAGTTTGTAAGTGTTTTGTTTCGTTTTGCCTTCTTCAATAATAAAAGAAGATGGCTTATTTTCCACATGCTGCGTCTTGGTCCGTCTCTCCTCCACACGATCGTGACAGAATTCCCCACCAACATCGGATCAAGCAGCGTGTGCAACAACAACAGGACCCACCTACACTGGACTATTGGAATTGGGAGGAAATTCTGGACCGAGAAATACCAGGAGAATATAACCGCCCCAAAGCTGAGCTGGAGGCAGCGAAGGCAGAGAGGCGGAGATATGAGGAGGCAGCAAGGAGACGTGGCTGGAAGCCTGAAAAGCCCGTGAGTACTACCCAAAAATTTCTTGGGGGGGGCTAAGAGGTAGTGGGCCAAGGGCAGGTAGGAGACCTGCGCCCACTTCCCAGGCTAACCGTGGAGAGCGGGAGTACGGGCAGATGCCGTGTTACGCAGTAGAGCGCACGGTGTCTCCTGTACGGGTGCATAGCCCAGTGCGGGTTATTCCACCTCCCCGCACTGGTAGGGCTAGATTGGGCATTGAGCCAAATGTTATGAAGCCGGCCCTACAWATCTGGCCACCAGTACGTCTCCTTGGGCCGGCTTACATGGCACCAGCCTTACGCATGGTGTCCCCGGTTCGCCTACATAGACCGGTGCGGGTTATTCCACCTCCCCGCACTGGTCGGGCGACGGGGAGCATTCAACCAGGTAAGGTTGGGCAGGCTCGGTGCTCAAGGGAGCCAGTACGCCTGCACGGTCCGGTATTTCCGGCGCCACCTCCCCGCCCAAGCCTAGTACCACCAGTGCCTACACCACGCACCAGGCTTCCAGTGCGTTTTCAGAGCCCTGTTCCTCCTCCACGCACTCTCCCTATGGTGCGTGTCTCCAGCCCAGTGCCTCCAGTTCCGGCACCACGCACTAAGCCACCTGTGCGTCTCCTGAGTCCTGTACACACTGTTATTTCTCCCCGCACTCGTCCTGAGGTGCGTGCCCTCAGTCCGGTACCACGCACCAGGCATATAGTGCGCTTTGAGAACTCAGTGTGCCCTGTTGTTGTTCCCCGCACTAGCCTGAAGGTGCGTGTKCTTAGCCCGGTACCTCCAGTTCCGGCACCACGCACCAGGCCTACAGTGCGTCTCAGCCGGCCAGAGTCTGCCGTCTGCCCTACGGTGACTGAACTGCCCGTCTGTATTGAGCCTMCAAAGCCGCCCGTCTGCCATGAGCCTGCAAAGCCGCCCGTCTGCCATGAGCCTACAGAGCCTTCCGCCAGACAGGAGCCGCTAGAGCCTTCCGCCAGACAGGAGCCGCTAAAGCCTTCCGCCAGACAGGATCAGTCTGAGCCATCCGTCTCCCATCCGTCTCCTCAGCGCCATCTGAGCCATCCGTCTCCCCAGCGCCGTCTGAGCCATCCGTCTCCCCAGCGCCGTCTGAGCCATCCGTCTCCCAGCGCCGTCTGAGCCATCCGTCTCCCCAGCGCCGTCTGAGCCATCCGTCTCCCCAGCGCCGTCTGAGCCATCCGTCTCCCCAGCGCCGTCTGAGCCATCCGTCTGTCCCGAGCCAGTAGAGCCGCCCGTCTGTACAGAGCCGTCAGAGCCGTTAGTCAGTCAG
>NW_019953810.1:0-2145 GCF_002910315.2 Salvelinus sp. IW2-2015
TGGAGAGTACAACCCCAAGAACACCATCCCCAACTGAAGCATGGAGGTGGAAACATCATTCTTTGGGGATGCTTTCTGCAAAGGGGACAGGACGACTGCACCGTATTGAGGGGAGGATGGATGGGGCCATGTATCGCGAGATCTTGGCAACAACCTCCTTCCCTCAGTAAGAACATTGAAGATGGGTCGTGGCTGGGTCTTCCAGCATGACAACAACCCGAAACACACAGCCAGGGCAACTAAGGAGTGGCTCCGTAAGAAACATCTCAAGGTCCTGGAGTGGCCTAGCCAGGCTCCAGACCTGAACCCAATAGAAAATCTTTGGAGGGAGCTGAAAGTCCGTATTGCCCAGCGCCAGCACCGAAACCTGAAGGATCTGGAGAAGGTCTGTATGGAGGAGTGGGCCAAAATCCCTGCTGCAGTGTTGTGCAAACCTGGTCAAGAACTACAGGAAACGTTTGATCTGTGTATTTGCAAACAGAGGTTTCTATACCAAATATTAAGATCTGCTTTTCTGATGTATCAAATACTTATGTCATGCAAAGCAATAAAATGCAAATTAATTACTTAAAAATTATACAATGTGATTTTCTGGATTTTTGTTTTAGATTCCGTCTCTCACAGTTGAAGTGTACCTATGATAAAAATTACAGACCTCTACATGCGTTGTAAGTAGGAAAACCTGCAAAATCGGCAGTGTATCAAATACTTGTTCTCCCCACTGTACGTGGTGTTTTTGCTGTAAAACATTTTAAAAATCGGACACGTTGGCTGGATTAACAAGATGTTTATCTTTCAAATGCTGTATTGGACTTGTTAATGTGTAAAAGTTAAATATTTAAAAAAAAATAGATTTTGATTTTCGAGCCCTGCAATTGAGCTGGATGTTGTCATAAGTGTACCGATGTCGGGACAGCCAGCCTAACAGGTTTTAACATACAAAAACAACAAACGTGACAAACCGCAAACAGTCCCGTGTGGTACATACACAGACACGCGATACAACCACCCACAGCAACCACGTGAATCACAGGCTGCCTAAGTATGATTCTCAATCAGGGACAACGATTGACAGTCCTGTTCATCTCTACACAGCTTCTTGTTACTGTAAAAGTAAATGGACACATCAGATCTGTGGTCTTTTTGTGGGAGGAAGAGATAACTATAGTATGTATCAGAGAAGAAACTTAGTGGATAAAACATAGTTGTACAAAAAGTGAAGTCAATATTGTATTTATCATACCTGGTCATGTTGACATGTTCAGTACAATCTTTAATGACACTAAGAGAGGTGTCAAAGGTTTGACGTCATGGCATGTTTATCATTTGGTTTATGTTGTAGCTATTTGGAGGTCAACTGCATGTAGATGTTCTTGAGTTACAGTCTGTCAACTGTTCAAAGTAATAACCCAGGAAAGTAGTGATCAAAGTGGTAGATCGAATGTAAAAAAGATAAATTAATGAGTGAACTACAGAAAATGTATGCTGCAAGAACAATGTCATTCTTTTCTCTGACAAGGACATACATCCCTGCACAACTTTTCATGTGTCCTCATCAGCCCAACAACAAGGTTTTCACAGGTTATTGCATATGACTACAACCATTTCTCTATTTGACTCTCTCTGATCAGCATCACACAGCACCTTCCTTCACAAACCCACACTGCTAAAGACGAAGAGAGCAAACCATGACCCCTCAACTATGACAAACAAGTGACCTAATGTGAAGTTCCTCAGTCTTTTCATTTCACACACTGTGCACTGGAAAAAGTCAAACTTAACCAATTGCTTAATTAGAGTGATTATGCAAGTTGAGTGGCCTTAAAAATGACAAGAATTTGAGCCAATCTGRTAGAGTCTTAAATCAACAAACTCTGCTTGAAGTCAGATGTATTTGAACAAGCTTGTTGAGTAAAATACAAAATGATTCTTTGCTCAAAACGACACCAATCATCATCATTATCATTATTCCAGCATGATCTCTTCATAGGTCGATTTTCAGAATGGTTTCTTTCAATACCTGTGTATTTGCATGTACGGTTACTGGTTAAATAATCTTATGCTACACAAACATAGATAACCTACATTTTTCTAAACTAATCCTATCTGTTACTAGTTGGACTTATTTCACACATTACTGATATG
>NW_019953811.1:0-2144 GCF_002910315.2 Salvelinus sp. IW2-2015
CTCAGGAAGGAGACGCGTTCTGTCTCCTAGAGATGAATGTAATTTGGTGCGAAAAGTGCAAATCAATCCCAGAACAACAGCAAAGGACCTTGTGAAGATGCTGGAGGAAACAGGTACAAAAGTATCTATATCCACAGTAAAACGAGTCCTATATCGACATAACCTGAAAGGCCACTCAGCAATGAAGAAGCCACTGCTCCAAAACTGCCATAAAAAAGCCAGACTACGGTTTGCAACTGCACATGGGGACAAAGATCGTACTGTTTTGAAGAAATGTCCTCTGGTCTGATGAAACAAAAATAGAACTGTTTGGCTATGATGACCATCGTTATGCTTGGAGGAAAAAGGGGGAGGCTTGCATGCCGAAGAACACCATCCCAACCGTGAAGGACGGGGTGGCAGCATCATGTTGTGGGAGTTCTTTGCTGCAGGAGGGACTGGTGCACTTCACAAAATAGATGGCATCATGACGCAAGAAAATTATGTGGATATATTGAAGCAACATCTCAAGACATCAGACAGGAAGTTAAAGCTTGGTCGCAAATGGGTCTTCCAAYTGGACAATGACCCCAAGCATACTCCCAAAATTGTGGCAAAATGGCTTAAGGACAACAAAGTCAAGGTGTTGGAGTGGCCATTACAAAGCACTGACCTCAATACTGTAGACAATTTGTGGGCAGGACTGAAAAAGCATGTGCAAGCAAGGAGGCCTACAAACCTGACTACACCAGCTCTGTCAGGAGGAAAAATTTCACCCAACTTATTGTGGGATGCTTGTGGAAGGCTACCCAAAACGTTTGACCCAATTTAAACAATTTAAAGGCAATGCTACCAAATACTAATTGAGTGTATGTAAACTTCTGACCCACTGGGAATGTGATGAAAGAAATAAAAGCTGAAATAAATCCTTCTCTCAACTATTATTCTGACGTTTCACATTCTTAAAATAAAGTGGTGATCCTAACTGACCTAAAACAGGGAATTTTTACTAGGATTAAATGTCAGGAATTGTGAAAAACTGAGTTTAAATGTATTTGGCTAAGGTGTATGTAAACTTTCGACTTCAACTGTACATGTCTTAACAAAAGACTCCACTATACAAGTATCCATTTCAAAAGAGCAGGTAAAATTGTCAGTAAGTAGCAAGCAAGCTAGCCAACGTTAGCCAGTTAGTATGGGTGCTTGACTACTGTTGTTAGGTCAGACTAGTTAGGGCTAGGCCCCTCATTTCTCAATTCCCTTCTGAATGACAAGCCCAAAGTATACTGCCTGTTGCTCAGGCCCTGAAGCCAGGATATGCATATAATTGGTACCATTGGAAAGAAAACACTTTGAAGATATAGGAGAATATAACACAATAGATATGGTAGGAGAAAATCCAAAGAAAAACCAACCAGATTTTTTTTTGAGAGTCCATGCTCTTAAAATGGAAAGTATAGTGGCATACTGAATTCTAGCTCCCAGGATGCAATTCCTATGGCTTCCACAGCGTGTCAGCAGTCTATGTTCAAGGTTTCAGGCTTGTAACTTCCAAAACAAATAATATCAGTTTTGATACAAGGACACAGTCTTGGAAATTTGTGTATGCGCACGCGATGAAGACAGAATGCACCTGCTAAAATCGGTTTCCTATTGAACATACTTCTTTCCGTAAGAAATATTATAGTTTGATGACATTTTAGGGTATCTGAGGAGTAAATAGAAATGTATTTTGACTTGTTGAAACAAAGTTTAGGAGTAGATTTTCAGATTCCTTTCACTGCATGTTGAACGAGTGGATTACTCAAATGGCGCAAATCGATGGCGCAAACTAAACAGACTTTTTGGGATATAAAGAAGGATGATTTTATCTAACAAAATGACACTACATGGGACCCTTCGGATGACAAATCAGGTGAAGATTTTCAAAAAGTAAATGAATATTTAAATCGCTATTTGTGAATTTATGAAACCTGTGCCGGTGGAAAAATATTTTGAGGTGGGGCGCCGTCCTCAAACAATCGCATGGCATGCTTTCGCTGTAATAGCTACTGTAAATCGGACAGTGCGGTTAGATTACCAAGAATTTAAGATTTCAACCTATATAAGACACTAAATGTTTAATATCCCTAATTTATATGATTATTTATTTGAATTGCGCCCCC
>NW_019953812.1:0-2143 GCF_002910315.2 Salvelinus sp. IW2-2015
GCCGCATCTATATGTTTAACTTTGAGGCAGAGGGAATCTGTGGAAGCTGTCTACATGGGCGCAAATGCTTTTATGACTGTTAAAGAAAGGGAATAGAAATCCTGTTCTCAAGTGAAGTGGCGTATCGTCGGCGTCTGGTCTAATAGAGTGAATACATAGTTGCAGCTGTGTGTGGATGCGAACATGGACATGTGATAGGGTTTAGAAAAACTTGAAGCGAACTCTCAAAATGTCTTACCCACTTAACATGTCAACAATATTTTTATTACGTAAGTGGGGCTTACGGGCAACTATACATAGTTGTTTTTCCATTACGTAAGTGGGGCTTGAAAACTGGAGCACGGATACAGTGGGGAAGTTTTTGTTGTTTTTCTTTTCAGATGAAATAATGTTTCATACTGTATCGTTTGCAATTGCAGACTGTCACGGCCGATGCTGGAAGAAGACCAAGGTGCAGCGTGGTGAGCGTACATTTTCCTTTTTATTTAAAATGTCACCAACAAAACAACAAACGAAAGCAACAACCGTGAAGCTTACAAGGGCATTAGTGCCACAAACAAAGTTAACTACCCACACAGAAAGGAGGGAAAAAGGGCTACCTAAGTATGGTTCCCAATCAGAGACAACGATAGGCAGCTGTCCCTGATTGAGAACCATACCCGGCCAAAACATAGAAATAAAGAAACATAGAAAACAAAACATAGAGACATAAAAAGGCTCTCTAAGGTCAGGGCGTGACACAGACCTAGATTATGAAATATTGTACAATTAGGCCAATTTATCACCGTCACGTCATAACCTACCTAACCTATTATGTATTTTACACATTATTTTACACACCCCTCAGTCAATACATGTTAGAATTACCTTTGGCAGCTATTACATTTACATTTAAGTCATTTAGCAGACGCTCTTATCCAGAGCGACTTACAAATTGGACACATGGTGTTAAAAGTACATGCATTTCACAACACAAAAGCTGTGTCCCCTCAGTCTTATATGGGTTCATTAACTTGTCATAAGTCTCTTGACTTGAATGGTGAAAGTATGGTACTGTATATAATGAATACCTATCCAATCCTTTCATTTACTAGTGGTCAGGAAGGAGAGGAGACAAGGAAAGGAAGCCATTGAGAGAATTGGAACACGGCCGATGAGGAACCACAGGTGAAATCACCATAGTGAGTAAGTCTAAATCGCCATGATGACCCAACAGTCTAGGACCCTATTCATTCAAGCCTAGCTGTCAATGCACATTTGATTTCCTGTAGTCGAAATCAAGAACATCAACTGCATGTCAATTCAAAAGCTTTCACACTGTATATAAAGGACTGCAGATTCAGACTCAACCCTGACATCCGCTTATCAGCTTTGATTGAATAGGGCCCGGAAGCTGCTAGTGGGTTGAAAGATTCAAACGTTTTGCTACACACTAGCACCAAGCCACAAAACTGAGTCAACTTATATACAACTTCAATAAAAAATTAAAAAACACAAATACTGTTCCAGCTACATCACATGTCCTGGGATGTAAATTTTTTTTTTTTAAAGAAGAGAATCTTTTCATATTATGGAGTCTTTTCATGATTGCATTTCTTTTAAATTATACATCATCAGGAATGTGGACAAAGTTGCTGACCAAACAACGGAACAGGTTATCAGGCTGGACTTTCTACTATGGATGTAAAACAGTGATCTCTAGGCGCAACTAAAATGAATGGAGAAATCCAATACAAGCCCTAGTTTATAATGCATGTTTTTAGGATTGCTAGTTTGGTTCCTCCCTGCATTCATTCCAGTCCAACTCATAAAAAATGAGCAGCAAAACAGATATACTGGAAGACAACATATGGAGTGCAACGTTTAAGTCATGATTCCTTTTCAAACTTCCTACCTACAGCTTTCCTAGACAGCTCAGCTTTCCGTCTCTCAATGATAATTATGTTTGGAATACATCTTGTGAGGCCTTAAGTGTTGGTTAAACACATATTCTGCAGTGAGGGCAACTGCTACAGAGGAAAGGTTGAGGTATAAATATATGAGGTACTTAGCTACAGACTGAATATTAAGATGGATTGTTTTGTGTGTGCGGCTGTGCATATTTCGGACTGCGTAGCCTCCACTTTCAAATTAAATATTGTCT
>NW_019953813.1:0-2143 GCF_002910315.2 Salvelinus sp. IW2-2015
AAAGAGAAAGAGAGTGAGAGCGGCTTGTGTTATGTATCACGCAAATGGCAGGTATGAATTACACATTTTAATAGTGGGGCAATGAAAATGATTTGAAGTGGTTTAAATGGCAAAGAGACAGCGGCTGGCATTGCGGTGAAGATTTGTTGAGATGATGTGTTGTGCCTTAGGATTCATCAAACCTGCCTGGTAAAGTGAAAAGCAAGTGCAATTCACTTTGTGGTACAATTTATGGCAAGAATAATGGTAATTGTAGAGCCTATATGAGTTGAGGGGGAAGAGGATGGGCTGAAGGATTCCCAAGATATTTCTTTCAGCCCTAGAGGAAACTATCTACAGGTTTCCCAATGTTTACATTTGACTCAGACTTTTCCATGTGCCATTCCTAAAATTTATACTAAACTATAAACAATTTGTTAAGGCATATGACTGCATTCTAGTGTAATTATGTTAAAGTTAGACTGCACGTTCTGAAATACAAACAAAACCAATGCCTTGTTTGACATGGTTGTAACAAAGTGTCATGCCATCATTATAACTTTATGTTGGTTTTAATATACAACATTTGTGCCACCTCAAACATCAAAACTGACATTTGTTACTGTTTACATTCCTAATGAAATACCAGGGCCGGCTGTAGCCTTTTGGAGGCCCTAAGCTCCCGAGTGGCGTAGCAATCTAAGGCACTGCATCTCAGTGCTAGAGGCTTCACTACAGACCCTGGTTCGATTCTAGGCTGTATCACAACCAGCCGTGATTGGGAGTCCCATAGGGCGGCGCACAATTGGCTCAGCGTAGTCCGGGTTAGGGTTTGGCCGGGGTAGGACGTCATTGTAAATAAGAATTTGTTCTTAACTGACTTGCCTAGTAAAATAAAGGTTAAACAAAAAATCAAAAGTGAGATTTGGTTGGGGGACCTCCACCCCGCCGTCAAAACATTTGAGTGGCCCTTCTCTTGATGGCAGAACGGACATTTTTACGTTTTACAGTTTATTTTCTGCAGTTCAACACATTTTGCCATGGGGCATAGAGAAAATGTTTAAATAGGCATACCTATCATGCATCTGACCAATGACAAAAGGACACTTCACACCATGATCAATGAACATTGAAAAGGCAATAATTACAATATACACATGTTCAGATCATAAACATACATACATTGAGTGTACAAAACATTAAGAACACTTTCCTAATATTGAGTTGCACCCCCCTTTTTTGCCATCAGAACAGCCTCAATTTGTCGGAGCATGGACTCTACAAGGTGTCGAAAGTGTTCCACAGAGATGCTGGCCCATTTTGAATCCAATGCTTCCCACAGTTGTCACTCTCTGAATGGCACACATGCACAATCCATGTCTCAATTGTCTCAAGGCTTACAAATCCTTCTTTAACCTGTCTCCTCTCCTTAATCTACACTGATTTAAGTGGATTTAACAAGTGATATCCATAAGGGCTCATAGCTTTCACCTGGATTCATGGAAAGAGCAGGTGTGTCTAATGTTTTGTGCACTCAGTGTACAGTGCCAATAGTGTGCAAAGCTGTCATCAAGGCAAAAGGTGGCTACTTTGAAGAATTTATCATAGAAAACACTTTTTTGGCTGTCTCTTATACACATCTAGATGTGTATAAGAGACAGCCCTCTCTCTCTCTCTCTCTCTCTCTCTCTCTCTCTCTCTCTCTCCCTCTCTCTCTCTGCTAATGGCTACATTACCCAAGAGGCTCTGTTGCCCTGCAGATTATTCCTGACCCAATTTCTGCAACAGCCGCCCCGTGTTCTGGGCAAATGGATCGCGTTAGACAACAGAAGTGATTTATGGCTAACTCTGATGCTGGCGGAGAGTTGCAGCTGGATGAATTTGTGACAGATAGGAGAGGGAGAGAAAAGAGAGAAAGAGACAGAACGCTCATGAAAAGGGGCAATAGCGTTGGGTGAATGAAGCTGTTTATTAGTTTCACAGCGTACATAATGCCATCAGGTTTGACGGTAATACACCACTCTCCTGGATGGATGTTTGCGCACTGCTGACTTGTGGGAAATCTGCATGACCTGTCACCTGGGGTTGTTTGATTTACAGGAGAGAGAGATAGAAAAGGTTGGAGAGACTGAGCGGTGAGAGAGAGAGAGAGAGAGAGAGAGAG
>NW_019953814.1:0-2143 GCF_002910315.2 Salvelinus sp. IW2-2015
TCAGCATTTTTGGTGGTCTTCCTAAGCCAGGATTCAGACACGGCTAGAACATCCGGGTTGGCAGAGTGTGCTAAAGCAGTGAATAAAACAAACTTAGGGAGGAGGCTTCTAATGTTAACATGCATGAAACCAAGGCTATTACGGTTACAGAAGTCATCAAAAGAGAGCGCCTGGGAAATAGGAGTAGAGCTAGGCACTGCAGGGCCTGGATTCACCTCTACATCACCAGAGGAACAGAGGAGGAGTAGGATAAGGGTACGGCTAAAAGCTATGAGAATTGGTCGTCTAGAACGTCTAGAACAGAGAGTAAAAGGAAGTTTCTGGGGGCGATAAAATAGCTTCAAGGAATAATGTACAGACAAAGGTATGGTAGGATGTGAATACAGTGGAGGTAAACCTAGGTATTGAGTGATGATGAGAGAGATATTGTCTCTAGAAACATTATTGAAACCAGGTGATGTCATCGCATATGTGGGTGGTCGAACTGAAAGGTTGGATAAGGTATAGTGAGCAGGGCTAGAGGCTCTACAGTGAAATAAGCCAATAAACACTAACCAAAACAGCAATGGACAAGGCATATTGACATTAAACCTCTAACGAGTCACAAACCCGGATCCGGGATCCCCCCCATCAAAAAAGCTGACTAGCATAGCCTAGCCTAAAGCCACAGGGATATCATATAATAAAATGTTCATGAAATCACAAGTCCAAGACACCAAATGAAAGATACACATCTTGTGAATCCAGCCATCATTTCTGATTTTTAAAATGTTTTACAGGGAAGACACAATATGTATTTCTATTAGCTAACCACCATAGCAAAAGACACAACTTTRTTTTRCCACCATTTTTTTCCTGCATAGGTAGCTATCACAAATTCGACCAAATAAAGATYTAAATAGTCACTAACCAAGAAACWACTTCATCAGATGACAGTCTGATAACATKTTTATTGTATAGCATATGTTTTGTTCGAAAAATGTGCATATTTCAGGTATAAATCATAGTTTTACATTGCAGCCACCATCACAACTCTCACCAAAGCAACTAGAATAACTACAGAGAGCAACATGAATTACCTAAATACTCATCATAAAACATTTATGAAAAATACACAGCGTACAGCAAATGAAAGACAAAGATCTTGTGAATCCAGCCAATATTTCAGATTCTTTAAGTGTTTTACAGCGAAAACACAATTTAGCATTATATTAGCTTACTACAATAGCCAACCACACAACAGCATTGATTCAAGCCAACAATAGCGATAACGAATAAACCAGCAAAATATATTTATTTTTTCACTAACCTTCTCAAACTTCTTCAGATGACAGTCCTATAACATCATATTACACAATACATATATTGTTTGTTCGAAAATGTGAATATTTAGCGGCACAAATCGTGGTTATACAATGAGAATAGTAGCCAAGCTGCCAACAAAATGTCGGGAGAAATCTTGGGAGAGGCACCTAATCTAATCAATAACTAATCATAAACTTGACTAAAAAATACAGGTTGGACAGCAAATGAAAGATACATTAGTTCTTAATGCAACCGCTGTGTTAGATTTTTAAAATTAACGTTACTACAACATACAGCGTGCGCTAAAGCGAGACCGCACRGAAATTCATGGCCGAATAATAGTTTTACATTTTTCAACAGAACAACGAATTAACATCATAAATAGTTCTTACTTTTTGATGAGCTTCCATCAGAATCTTGGGCAAGTGGTCCTTTGTCCAGAATCATCGTTGCTCGGTTGTAGATTGCCGTCTTCAACTTAGGAATTAGCAGCAAACATTAGCCATGTGGCGAAGACGTGTCCAAGTCACCATAACGCAGGACAAAGAAATATCCGAAAATCGCAATATACTGATATAAACTGATATAACTCGGTTTAAAATAACTACATTATGATGTCTTTAACACCTATATCGAATAAAATCAGAGCCGGATATATCTAAGGCCTATAACGAGAGCTTTCAGAATGCCATCCTGAGGTCCTCCTCTGCGCCATGACGAACGTTGAAAAGAGCGCACCTCCGGTTCCATGAGCCTTTATATGGCCTCAGATCTGCCTAGCAACACAATTCCAATTCTCACTGCTTACTGACATCTAGGGGAAATCGCATGCAGTGCA
>NW_019953815.1:0-2142 GCF_002910315.2 Salvelinus sp. IW2-2015
AAGCTGGTGGGTGTGGGGAAAAGAAGAAATCGCTGGGTCCAAGGGGGCTAAATAGGAAACGACAGAGGAGCTGGGAGGGCGATGGTGTGCCGGGAAAAAGAAGAATAAAGTTTGCTGGCGGAGTCTAAGGATTAAATGTTTGAACGGGAGCTGGGGAGGTGGGGGGAGAAAGCAAGAAAGTTGCTGCGGGTCTAAGGCTAATGGAACGGGAAGCTGTGTGCTGGAGGAAAGAGAAGGTGCTGGGTTCTAATGGTTAAAAATGGAACTGGGGGAAGAGCTGGGGGTTTGCGAGGGGAAAGAAATGCTGGGCGTCTAAAGGGTAAAAAAACGGGAGCTCGAGGGTGTGGGGAAAAGAAACAATGCTGGGTCTAAGGTAAAATGGGAACGGGAGCTGGGGCAGGGGTGTGGGGGAAAGAGAAGATGTGGGCTCAAGGCTAAATGGAACGGGAGCTGGGGGTGTGGGGAAAGAAGAAGTGCTGGGATCTCTAAGGCTAAATGGAACGCGGGAGCTGAGGGGTGGGTGGGGAAAGAGAAGTGCTGGGATCTAAGGTATAATGGAAACGGGAGCTGAGGGGTGTGGGAAAGAGGAAGTTTGACTGGTGTCAAGTGGCTAAATGAGAACGGGAGCTGGGGTCGTGGGGAAAGGAAGTGCCTGGGTCTAAGGTAGATGGCACCGGGAGCACATGGGAGGTTGGTGGGGAAAGAGAAGTGGCTGAAGATATCTTTCTAAGGGCTAAATGTGAACGGACTGCGTGGGGGGTGTGGGGAAAGAGACAATGCATTTGGGTCTAAGGTTTAATGGAACGGGAAGCTCGGGGGGGTGGTGGAGAAAGAGAACAGTGCTGGGTTCTAGCGGTTAATGGCAAGGGAGCTGGGGGTGGTGGGAGAAATGAGAAGGCTGGGGTTCATGGAAGAAGCGGGGCGTGGGAGAAAGTGGATTAAGCAAATGGACTGGGTGTGTGGGGAAAGAGAAGTGCTGGGGTTGTAGGCCGGGATCAGGATGGGAAAAAAAAGAGGCGTTAAGGTTGATGAGACAAGGGGGTTAGGGCTTGGAGGGGGTTGGGGGCCAAGTGGGGTTGAGTGAAGAGAGGTGTAGTTCTTGGAATAGTACATTGATACATTGACCCTCTTGAAAAGAGATGCTGAGTCTTAATGTGACTACCTGGACRGACACAGGATAGATCAACAGACTGGTTGGTTGGGTTGGGTGTGATGCTAAAATTTGGGTAGGTTGTTTTTGGACTGTGCTAGAATTGTTAGCTTTTTCATGATCCAGACCTCTTATCGTATACCGCGGCACCTGAAATGGGGTCCAAGATTTCTCCAGGCTGGTTGATTGAGACCTAGGATATGATTTTACAATGATTTTATACATAGTTGCATGATATAAAGTKATTGGTTAAGGCTTGTGAGTTGATTATTYTACATGCTACCTGAACACATAGTGCATGAGTTATTCTGACAGTATTGATGTGAGTCTTTCCACGCTAACCCAGTCCCCTTATACAGGTGGATCATTGAACAATGGAAAAACATGGCGACCAGGGCATTTTGATTCACTCAATTCAGGAATTGAATTTGAAATGTTGAACCCCTTCAAAGAAAATACTGGGATATTTTCAAAACCATTCATTCAATTTCAACGGATCATCTGAATTGACTGAATCAAAATGGAATCGAAAGCCCAACTAAAGGAAAGCCCGGGTATGAGGATGAGGTGCACATAAGCATGCATACATACGTGAGGTCCATGTACATGCATCTAAGAATGGGAATGGCTATAACTAACAGTCATTTCTGTAATGCATATGAAGAACCTATCATAGCTCTGAGTATATGATCATTCATTAGCTGATAGGGGTGTTGCGTGTTTCGCAAACAGAAATCACTCCGCTTTGTATCTTCTCAAGCATGTCTTATACCTCCTCAGGGAAGGTCCCTTTCTTCCACCCTTACTCCCTAGTCCCTAACACTAGCTCCCTTTGCTTAACCRTTTGCTTCCCCTCCATAGAGAGGGGCTACAGATTACCGTTACAGTGGGCATGCAAGTTTTCTTCTCCTTTAATGGAGAAAGATAGAAAAAGATACCTGGATGTGCCTGCAGAATACTCCCTCCTTCCCCCCTCCATCCCTCCATCCCTC
>NW_019953816.1:0-2142 GCF_002910315.2 Salvelinus sp. IW2-2015
CAAGGTTGTCTGAATCACTTTTTCCGAATGGCACTGTATGGTGTGTGTCAATGAGTGTGAGTATGTCTGATGTACTGCATTTGCATGTTGTTTGATGCATGTGTGCTGTTAATGTGATGTATGGGTTCGTGTTCAACACCTGAGGCTCCCCATGAAGATAGGTGCAGACAAAGGTAGGGTTCATGATCACCGTTTAGCTGACCCCAATCTGGCCTGCAATAACATCTTCAGCAGATTAAACAGCTATTTTAAGGCTAGCCTACTGCTTATTACAATTCCAAATGCCAGGCCCAAGCTGGGGAGAGCTTAGGCTACACTAAAAGACTTAGCTTCATTAACAGAGTGGGAACGCACCCGAGCGCTAATTATAAGTAGCTCCCGCTAAAATGTGGATGAGAGAATACGAGAAGATTGCGGAAAAAGAGAGGAGGGTAATGGACTGCACCATTTCTCCATTCACGCCAGAGGAGAGTGAAATTAAACTACAGGTTGGTCAAAAGTATTGTCGATTGTCGAACATCTCATTCCAAAATCATGGGCATTAATATGGAGTTGGTCCCCTCTTTGCTGCTATAACAGCCTCCATTCTTCTGGGAAGACTTTCCACTAGATGTTGGAACATTGCTGCGGGGACTTGSTTCCATTCAGCCACAAGAGCATTAGTGAGGTCGGGCACTGATGTTGGGCGATTAGGCCTGGCTTGCAGTAGGCGTTTCAATTATTACCAAAGGTGCTCTATGGGGCTGAGGTCTGGGCTTTGTGCAGGCCAGTCAAGTTCTTCCACACCGATCTCGACAAACCATTTCTGTATGGACTTCGCTTTGTGCACTGGGGCATTGATAAGATTTCCCTTCACTGGAACTAAGGGGCCTGACAAGAACCATGGAAAACAGTCCCAGACCATTATMCCTTCACCAAACMTTACAGTTGGCACTATGCATTGGGMCAGGTAGCGTTCTCCTGGCATCTGCAAAACCCAGATTTTTCRGTCGGACTGCCAGATGGTGAAGCGAGATTCATCACTRCAGAGAATGCGGTGAGCTTTACACCACTCCAGCCGACGCTTGGCATTGTGCATAGTGACCTTAGGCMTGTGTGCGGCTGCTCGGCCATGGAAACCCATTTCATGAAGCTCCCGATGAACAGTTCTTGTGCTGACGTTGCTTCCAGAGGCAGTTTGGAACTCAGTAGTGAGTGTTGCAACTGAGGACAGGCGACTTTATGCGCTTCAGCACTCAGCGTTTCCGTTCTGTAAGCTTGTGTGGCCTACCACTTCGCGGCTGAGCCGTTGTTGCTCCTTGAAGTTTCCACTTCACAATAACAGCACTTACAGTTGACCGGGGCAGCTCAAGCAGCGCAGAAATTTGACAAACTGACTTGTTGGAAAATGCGGCATCATATGACGGTGCCACGTTGAAAGTCATTGATCTCTTCAGTACGGGCCATTCTACTGCCAATGTTTGTCGATGGAGATTGCATGGCCGTGTTCTTGATTTTATACACCGGTCAGCAACAGGTGTGGCTGAAATAGCTGAATCCTCTTATTTTAAGGGGCGTCCACATACTTTTGTGTATATATATATATATGTGTAGCTCTTCTTTCCTTTACTGTTTGCTCAACTTTCTCTCCACACTTTCCATTTGTTTTAGCGCTAATTTCACATAATTTATGTCACCCCCAATGTCTTACTTTCAATCTTACACCCGCCCTTCTCTCACAGTCCCTCTTACTCGATATCCACTCCTCTCTTTCTTTCTCTCCCTCCCTGCTGGAGAGTCATTATGTTAAAAGCTCAACCTGCCTGCTCTCCCTTTCTTTCACTCTCTCCTTTGGTCTCTTTAATCCCTCTCTCATTAGTGGCAGTGTGTCGCTGGCACTCCCCTTGTCTCTCCCCTCCTCTCTCGCATACCAATCATTTCCCAATGACTGATGTCACTTTGCTACCAATAATTTCCCAATGACTGATGTCACTTTGCTACCAATCATTTCCCAATGACTGATGTCACTTTGCTACCAATCATTTCCCAATGACTGATGTCACTTTGCTGACATCAGCGAAAACAAAAAATTGTCCACCATCAAGTACTTAGGAAGAGGGAGAGGGGACCCGGAGGCCAGCCAAAAGACACATCATGATTAGA
>NW_019953817.1:0-2142 GCF_002910315.2 Salvelinus sp. IW2-2015
ACTGATATTACAGTATGTGTTTTATAAATCTTCAGGTAGAACCACCTCAATAATAATCAAGTAGTGTAAATGTGTCCAGTTGTAAAAGAGTTGGCCAAGATAGACTTACCCTGGACTGGTGAGAGGACCTTGATGAGAGCCCTGTTGAAGCAGCCACTAGACTGAACGAGACCTGGAGGACAAAAACCTAATCAGAGAACACTGTACAGTAACACATAGCATAGTCTCCCTTATGAAAAACCACATGGAACTTTCACGTGATCTTATTGGTGAAGTTATTGAGGAATTAACATTGTGGCAAACGTGATAAAATGAAAAACTAGGCACGTTCACAACATTCAATAAGTTTTTCCACAATGTGAAAAGTGCCAATTCAATTTTCACATAAAGCATTTTTCCACGTTGTTGAAAATGCAATCCACATATGGAGTGATCTTCACAATGAACTACTTTACAGATGGAAAGTGGTGCAAATTGCGACGTGCGTGGATCCCGATTCACAGTTGTGTGAGGTGAAAACATTTTTACTCTCTGTCACATGTGAAGTGGGTGTTAGCAGGTTGAACTTCTAATATTGAATACATTGAAGAACTGACCTAAATGTGCCTCTTATTTTATCCATGTAAAGAATGTCAGGCTTAATTTCAGCTCACATTTTTTTTTAAAGGGAAGTAAAAAATGGTATGGGGGTTTTAAGTAAGTGTAGGTGATGTGAGCTAAAAAGGTGTCACAGGCCCTCTGCACTTGCAGGGGCGTTCCTCCTGCAGGCAAGAGGGGCGTTAGTGATTGGAGCCACCTGGGCTCTAGGGTATTAAACTGCCTTCACTAATCACTTTTGTCTCTCTCTCTGCCCCTCCAGGTATGGATCCTGTATTGTTTGTTCCGGTGTAGTTTTCATAGTTTTCACTCAGTCATATTCACACACACAGATTCACGCATCCCTGCACTTTACATACACCCTACATTATGATACTTCCACACCTCATTCCTTTTTCTTTGTTTAAAGTTAGTTTTGGTTTAGAATAAAGAACCTTTTTGATTGGCCTATACCTGTTGTTCGTGTCCCCTCATTTTTGTCACAGGCTATGAGCCGGCCTGTGACATGTGTTATAAAAAAAAAGGTCACAAATCTTTCATCAATGACAATATGCTTACATTTGACATGTTCACTTAGTACTGACTTTTCAATATGACCCAAGATTGGATTTGAACTCACAACCTCTGGATTACGCTGATCTTGCTACTGCACCAGAGTCTGTAGCAGTCTAAGAAGTCACATACACATTCATTACCTATAATACATTTCTGCACATAGAAAACAAGTGTCATCTGCACTGCTATTTTAGTTATCATTTAATCTGACTATTCTCTCATCATTGATATAATTTACTTTTTTCAGCAATTTGAGAGTTTTCTGTATAGTTGTCTAATGTTGGTGGGGCATATTATTCTGTTTTAATGTTACTACTGAATATAAATATAATCGTTTTTCTTGACTGTATTATACAAAGCTGAGATTTACTTTTAAGTCCAAAGTGTAGGAATACATGTGAAATCAGTCATTGACACAGACATGGTGGTGTAACAGGAAGATTGTAATACTGTGACACACAGGATCGTGAATACAAATCCTAGTTGAGGACCTGTTGAAAAATAATTACTGTATAAATAACCATACACAATGTAATCAAGTGTGGAAACCACTGCAGCAATTTTGTGACATCCTATTAACTTTTTGTTTGCAGGTCATCAAGTGAAATATCACGAAGTGTTCCAAAACCACATGGTTTCACATGTGAAATAGAATTGTGCATGTGAAATCATGTGGAACTTTCACATGTGAAATTATGTTTTTTTCCATGACAACATTGGTACAGTACCACATAGTATGGTCCACTAACAGACTACACTAGTACAACACAAAGCATGTATGTATATATACAGTGGGGAGAACAAGTATTTGATACACTGCCGATTTTGCAGGTTTTCCTACTTACAAAGCATGTAGAGGTCTGTAATTTTTATCATAGGTACACTTCAACTATGAGAGACGGAATCTAAAACAAAAATCCAGAAAATCACATTGTATGATTTTTAAGTAATTAATTTGCATTTTATTGCATGACATAAGTATTTGATACA
>NW_019953818.1:0-2142 GCF_002910315.2 Salvelinus sp. IW2-2015
CTCCAGGTACAGATTGAGCATGTCTGCTGTGATGTGGGGGCAGGTTTCCAAAGGAGTGAATCAGTTGATCTTCATGTTCCAGAACGATCTGCCGCTCCATCCAGAGGCTTGCTTAGAGATTCTGTGGAAAGAGGCTCTGGAATGTGCTGATGCATGCAAAATAAGGAAGAATACACACATTACCCTAAAAGTATGCAAACCATAATCCACTTAAGAATACATCATAATTATATTTATGCCAAATATTTAATTACTTAATCTATGGTTTTAAAAGTAGGCCTAATAGTTACCGGGTTAGAAGGCATCTTTGATTTTGCAATGAAGTAAGCCTACAGTCGTATTCTTGGTTTGTTGTGCCCATGAGAACAGTTTCACCGTGAAACATTAATGAAATGGTAGGTAGGCATTGTTACACTAATAGTGCATGTTACCCAGAATCGCAAGATGCCATGATTCGTAGGTTTAGGTTCATTGTTTTATTCAATTGTAAATGCTTCTAGTGCAAATAACACTGTCAATGTCGATTAAAGTAAGGAAAAGAAAGGTAGTGTTTTTATGTCCACACTTGGGAGTACCTCAGCATTAATCATGAATTATGGAGCAACTCATGAAACGAGGGTGTCCCCCAGGCTGATTCAAATAATTCTATTAATTGGAATGTTAGGCTATCCTATTCTGTAATTTGACGCGTGCGTGTCAGGGTGACCATCACTTTCCCGGGCAGTTTCAGCCCATTCAAGTGTCCCAACTTTTCTGGCTACAAAAAAAGTATTTTTGTCAGCAAGACGAATAAATTAATGTCAGCCTAAACGATGGAAATCGCTAAATGTCATTAGGAACACTTTCTGGGGTTTTGTAAGAGATGTCTATTTCCAGTCATCAAATTCCACGAGCATACATCCAGTTGGAATGCTGGAATTATTTTGAAGTGGACGAAAATGCCTACTTTTTGAAGTGATTCGTTTGACAATCAGATAAAAATATGACTTGCTGTYTTCATGCCATTAAAAGGTAGGACATTTTTACCATTTAAAGTATGTCTTTATTATTAGGCCCCAAAAAATATTTTGTGCAAGTGCATGCACTCAATACAGACATCCCCTAAATGTCATGGTGTAAATTGAACTCTGCATGTCTGTTTGTGATACTACAACATCAAAGAAGTTACTGCAAACAAACTGTTTTTCCCCCTTCTGACATTGCACACACGATAGAAGAGCACAATGTTTACTACAATGTTTTTACAACGCTGCACGATATTCCTCAGCACGCCAACAAAAACAAGAGTGGTGGTGCGGCTTGTGATGCCGTTTCCCCCTACTGTGGATTCCATCTTTGAACMTGATAGGAAAACCCCTAACCTTTATTGAAGGCCTGGCGGAAGTGTACTAGGACCAGGTCCATGCCAGGTGAGGGGTACAGAGAGTACTCGTCTATGTCCATTCCCATCATGTTCTCTACATACAGCTCCACCAGCTCCTGACTGGTGGTTGGGTTAACCCCCCGCAGCAACAGTCTCCATGGATCCTTACACGCAGGCTTCCTCACGGTCAACTCAGCGTTGTGCAGGACATGGGGTCCTTTAGACAGGACCCTTGCTGCAACTGTCAATCAAACACAGATATAATCAGAATACTATGGATGGCAATGGAGGAATTGTTTTTGGTACAATAGTATCATTAATTTGTGGACCACAGGAATACACTAGCTGTTGCTAAAACATCAGCTAATGGGGATCCAGATAAAGAATGAATCATGAAGATGTTGTGTAGGTACATAGGAAACTTATTAGCCTTCAACATTATATCAGATTACAAGAATTACACAGACTGAATCCATTCTTACCCTCTGCCTCTTCAAACAGTAATATGGCCCGGCTTCCTTCCAGCTCCACAGACACCAGACTACCTCCTCCAGAACGACGCTTGTTCTCAAAGTACAAATACAGCAGCTCATCGTCCACCTCCTCAGGTAKCCCCAGTACCTCCACTGTTCGGTTCTCTTGGCTTTCAACAGACATCCTGACATACATACAACACAGGAATAATCCATGGGGTTGATTGACAATCTTTACAACTTTTATCTTGGCTTTCTAACGGTGAAGAGAATAGACTACTGTATTGCAAAGCACAAGGTGAAAGT
>NW_019953819.1:0-2142 GCF_002910315.2 Salvelinus sp. IW2-2015
TTGTAAGCAGGAATCAGGAGGATAGAATTATGGTCAGATTTGCCAAATGGAGGGCGAGGGAGAGCTTTGTACACGTCTCTGTGTGTGGAGTAAAGGTGGTCCAGAGTTGTTTTCCCTCTGGTTGCACATTTAACATGCTGATAGAAATGAGGTAAAACAGGTTTAAGTTTCCCTGCATTAAAATCCCTGGCCACTAGAAGCGCCGCTTCTGGCTGAGCGTTTTCCTGTTTTCTTTTGGTGTTATACAACTCATTAGGTCTTAGTGCCAGCATCAGTCCGTGGTGGTATGTAGACAGCTACGAAGATTATAGATGAAAACTCGCTTAGTAGATAGTGTAGTCTACAGCTTATCATGAGATACTCCGTGAAAGACTTTCTTAGATATCGTGCACCAGCTGTTGTTTACAAATATACATAGACCGCCACCCCTTGTCTTTCCAGAGGCTGCTGTTCTATCCTGCCGATGCAGTGTGTAACCCGCCAGCTGTATGTTAATCATGTTGTTGTTCAGCCACCACTCAGTGAAACGTAAGATATTACAGTTAATGTCCTGTTGGTAGGATATACGTGCTTTTAGTTCGTCCAATTTATTATCCAGCGATTGTACGTTGGCCAGGATGGCAAAGGCAGATTAGCCAATCGTCGGCGGATCCTCACAAGGCACCCCGATATCTTTCCGAAATATCTGTTCCGCCGTTTTCTCCTGCGACTTACGGGGATGAGGATCTGTTCGAGTGTCTGGAGTAAATGCCTCTCGTCAGACTCATTAAAGAAAAATGATTCGTCCAGTTCAAGGTGAGTAATCACTGTTCTGATGTCCAGAAGCTCTTTTCAGTCATAAGAGACAGTAGCAGCAACATTATGTACAAAATAAGATACAAACAATGCGAAAAAAACAACAAAATAGCACGGTTGGTTAAGAGTAGAGGTCGACCGATTAATCGGAATGGCCGATTAATTAGGGCCGATTTCAAGTTTTTATAACAATCGGAAATCGGTATTTTTGGGCGCCGATTTTGATACCCGTGTAAATCTCACCAGGATAAGGTAACGTTTGTCAACATATTTTCATAAATCCACTCTAGAAAGACAGATTTTCGCTTATATTTAGCCAATATTGATCAGAGTTACCACAGTATAAAATTGGCAAGGTGGTGTAAGCCTACACGAAACACAGACCTTATTTTAAGGGAATCTAAAAATATCCTATGGAATAAATGAAGGAACCGCTTTTCAGATTTTGCTAGAAGGTGTCATGGGAATTATGACTCGCACTTTGGTCGTCAATTCTTACCATGCCCATTATTAAAATAGGATTTCCTGCATATAGAAATGACAGTTTTTGTTTTCAACATTCATCACAGGTAACTTAAACTCAATTTTTATTCAAACAGTTGAGAGTATTTGTCTCCTAAGCAGACTCTTCAGTATCATTGTCACTTCAGAGCTGTGTGTGTGTGTGTATTTATGTATTATATTAAGTTAAAATAAAAGTGTTCATTGTTCATTCAGTATTGTTGCAATTGTCATTATTACAAAAATGTGTGTATGATATATATATATACACACTTTTTTTTTAAATAAAAATCGGCCGATTAATCGGTTTGTCCTCCAATAATCGGTATCGGTATCGGCGTTGAAAAATCATAGTCGGTCGACCTCTAGTTAAGAGCCCATAAAAACAGCACTGGCACCGGAGAGGATGGCTGCCAAGGGCAGTGCTATGTCCAATGACAATGGTAGCAGAGACAGAGTAGGAGAGTGAAACGAGAAGACGGACAGGCGCTTTTTCCGCAAGCCTATTTTCCCGCCAGGATTTCCCCATAGAGCTTGAGGAAAGCCGTCTGTTGCATTGTCTGTTGACAAAAAAAATATACCCCATTAGGTGGGAGCGAGGAGGAATCATCATTCATGCTGGAATGCTAATGAAAAAGAAAAAACGAGGGAAAGAGAGGCGGCAACTGAAGTCTCCTATGAATATGAAAAAGGAGAAGGAAAAAACAGAGCAGCAGGTAGCTTGATTGCATTGCAGTCGCTCTGCTTCGCTTGAATGAAGTCAAGTCAGTCATCCCATATCAGGCTATAGCTTGGCCTAGTTGTCGAACAATAACACCTTTAAGGAGAAGTACATCCATCCACCCC
>NW_019953820.1:0-2141 GCF_002910315.2 Salvelinus sp. IW2-2015
TGACTCGTATGGAATCGTCGGAAGAGAGACCTCTAAAACAGTTCATACAGATTATATAGGCAACAAGCAAAGTAGGTTGATCTGGTAGTCTGGCCTTCCGATTGGTCGATCTGGGTCGTGGGTAGTCCTGTTCGGCCTGATGTCGACGTTTCCATTGGCCCTTCCCACAGTTCTTTGTCTTAAAGTCTCATCCTTGAGCAGAATGCATGTGCGTCTGTTTTAACAGGGGCCTATTCATGGGGGAGGGTTGAGTGTGTGGGTCTGTGGTTACTTAATAGGGTACAAAGTGTGGGGGTATAGTGGGGGATGGGTGCATATTGTGCCAAGTATAGCTTATGTTGAGAAGTGGTTAAAACAAGTTACCAGTATCTAATACAATTTCTTACAGCACTTACAAGCAATGGTGCTTTTGAAAACTTTTGGGGACACCCGAGTGGATCTACAGCTCAACAAACAATCACGCAGGGCAACGGAGCTGCACAATGAAAAGGTGAAGAAAAATAGGGAAATATTGAAAAGACTCATTGATTGTGTCATGTTTTTGGGTAAACAGGAACTTTCATTTAGGGGACACGATGAAAGTGCTGACTCCACAAACAAAGGGAACTACGTGGAGCTTCTTTCTTTTCTTTCTGAAAGCAACACAGATTTACAATACCACCTGTCCACTAACAAAGTGTTCATTGGGACGTCAGGCAAAATACAAAATGACCTAATTTATGCTATTGCTGAAGTGATGGGAGAAGAGATCAAAATGGAGATTAAAAAAGCTCCCTTTGTTGCTGTTATGGTGGACGAGACAACAGATGTGGGAAATGCAGCACAGCTCTCACTCGTCCTGCGTTATGTGACGGACACAGGAGTCAAGGAGCGATTTATCCGATTTGAAGATGTGACGAGCGGCAAGCGATGACATTGCCGCTCTTATTTTCTGTTTCTTGGAGGAAAATGAATGTAGTCTGGATAAAGTTGTGGCACAGTGTTTTGATGGCGCAGCAGTCATGGCATCTGGACTCAATGGGGTGCAGGCTAAAGTTAAGGAGAGGGCACCGATGGCCTTATTCATTCACTGCTATGCACATCGACTAAATTTAGTACTGACTCAAGGAGCCTCAAAGCTTAAAGAATGCAAGGTCTTCTTTGCCAACCTCAATGGCCTTGCAGCATTTTTCCCACGATCCCCTAAGCGCACGCAACTGCTGGATGACATCTGCAAGCGTCGTCTTCCTAAGGTTGCACCAACGAGGTGGCAATATACATCTAGATTGGTCAATGCAGTCTTTGAAAAGAGAGTTGCCCTAAAGGAGCTGTTTAACCACTTACAGGAACATCATGATGACCATKACGGGGATACTGTGCTTATGGCTGATGGATTTAATGCACGTTTGGATGATTTTGAGTTTTGTTTTTTGCTTGAAACATTCAATGGGATTTTTAATTATTCGGATGTGCTTTTTGGAATTCTACAGAAACAAACTTTGGATGTACAATTCTGCCTGACAAGGGTGAATGAGTTTTGTGACACAATTGAGCGAGAGAGGCGCAGGTTCAGTCAAATCTACGATGACACAGCGCGCATCTCAAGTTCACCCAGCGCACGCAGAGGCCCAGCACAAGGATACCCTCGCACATACTACCAACAACTCCACAGCAATATTCTGGACAACATTCTTTGCCAGATACGAAACAGGTTTCAAGACCACGAAAAATTAATGTTTCTCTCCCTCCTGGACCCCCAGCACTTTCAGACCTACCGGAAAAAAATCCCGCAAACAGCCTTCTCCAGCTTAACAGAGAGTCACGGAACACTGTTCGACCTATCCAAGCTAAAAACAGAACTGACTGTAATGTATGCTATGACTGATTTTGAAGGGAAAAGTCCCTCTGATCTCCTTGATTTCCTTAAGCAGAAAAATCTGAATGAGGACATGGGGCAACTTTACACATTGGCATGTGTGACAGTGACTATCCCTGTGTCCACGGCTTCTGTCGAGCGGTCATTCTCGGCCTTAAAGCGAATCAAAACGTATTCCAGAAATGCTACTGGACAGACTCAGCTTTCAGCATTAGCCTCCATGTCGATAGAAAAGGACTTATTGGTGGAACTAAAACGCACAGATAGACTGTACAACAGAGCCATT
>NW_019953821.1:0-2140 GCF_002910315.2 Salvelinus sp. IW2-2015
GAGGGAAGAGAGGGAGGAGAGGGAAGAGAGGGAGGAGAGGGAAGAGAGGGAGGAGAGGGAAGAGAGGGAGGAGAGGGAAGAGAGGGAGGAGAGGGAAGAGAGGAATGCTGTCTCAAACTCAGGGGGTAGCTGCTATGTAATGGGTGTGCTGTCAAACAGAGTTATCTGTCATGTCCAAAACACATCATCACGATGACGTGGCAAAGTTAAAAAATATAGTTTTTGAGTTCAAGAAGAATTTCCCAATACTTTCGCAATGCACTACAGTATGGTAGCTATTGGGAAACTATAGTCCAAAGGGAAAGGGAAAGGGCCAGATTCAGTTCTATTTTTGCACTGAGCCAAGAGTCAAATGTCAAGAGACAAAGGTCAAAACTCAGATACAACAAAAAAACTGATATTCCCAAATATGTTTATTTAATTTGATATATAACCCACATGTTGTTTATACATTTCACATTTTCGTCAATTATATCCAATAAACATATTTTTAAAGCCAGACATAATCGCGTCTGTTACTTATCCATCATGGCTGACTTTGCACAACTTGTGTGACTCAAAAGCACTTAGTATTATTTTCTTACATTAGACGTTGTGTGGCGATACAAGCAAGCCAACTGATACAGTCATGAATATTCATATACTGTTTTACATTATGAACATCTTGGGTGCAGTTAGCCTCCAAATTAAATCAGATCATGAGTAATGAGATTTAAGATGTATTATATTATTATAAGACGTTACAGCTGAAAACGCAAAGCATTTTGGAAAGGAGGGAGAGAGAGAAAGGGGGGTTGGGGATAATAATAACGTAAATAAAACACTTATCACCACTAAGAAGCTAATTAGCCGTCCATTCAAAACGATGAAACATCTCCGAGGGTATTAGGTGTGTATAAATTAGGCGTCCATGGAGATTTTTACTAGTTAGTAATCATATTAATGAATAGGCTATTGAGCATTTTCTTGTATTTGCACTAATAAAGTTATAGTGCATTCTTTCAAGGTGGTCCAAGTGGTTGAGTAATCAAGGACCTTTTAGGCCTACTGGTCCTCAATTGTGGGGAGACTGCATGTGTCCTACTGGCCTACTGGTCCTCCATTGTGGGGAGACTGCATGTGTCCTACTGGCCTACTGGTCCTCCATTGTGGGGAGACTGTATGTGTCCTACTGGCCTACTGGTCCTCCATTGTGGGGAGACTGCATGTGTCCTACTGGTCCTCCATTGTGGGGAGACTGCATGTGTCCTACTGTAGCTGCAGCGACACTTGAAAAGACAAGCGGACCCAGGGATGGTGTCGTCGCTTTGGGGGCGCTAATTTTTGAGACTCATAACCAGATAGACACTAAACCAAGTCCACCCCATAATGGTGTTAGGCTGAATCTTGACCACACGCTTCTAAGGTGTGCATCGTATTGTGGCTTTAGAATTTGCTTTTTTATCCAGGAATGTGAGGGTCAGAAGGGGTGATGTCATGTGGAGGGTGTAAGGGCTTGCAGGTAAGATGATGCCTCAGATAGGGGGAGTGAGGCTAAGAGGGTTTTACTAAATAAGCATCAACCAAGCTGGGTCTTCGACGGGTTTCAGAGATGACCACGTTTACACAAGAGGATATAGGAGTCACATGTGATTTGATTGTCCGAATATAAGGAACATATCTTGGTGAAATTCTAGATCCAAGGGCGCGAATAGAAATATTCAGATGCTCCAACATAACGAGAGACTGAAATAGGTATTCTTTGGTGCATGACAGATAATACAGTGTAGAAATTGACCCCTGTATAGGAATGCATCTCATTCATCCCGCGTCGATCTGATCAACTCTGTAGGGGTGTGTGGATCCCCAGAAGCATCTCCAGGGACTAAAACTGGCCAAAATTAAAGAGAACAGAGGTCAAGCTAACGCGCTAAATCTGTGTTTGCTGGCTAGCTATACTAGTGAGCATTGTAAAATCCATAAGGTTCGCATGCGTACGGATTTTGGAAACCTCTGAACTTGCGCTGATGCTTTTTCAGTATTAGCGATCTAAAAGCATTGGAGGAAGCCAATGATGTGATTTAAGAGTGCGGGACGGTTTTGTATCTCTAGAGGTGATGAAGTATAAGAGGAGCAAATGAAATGACAAGCACCATGGGTA
>NW_019953822.1:0-2138 GCF_002910315.2 Salvelinus sp. IW2-2015
AGAAGCTTCTGATAGGCTAATTGACATCATTTGAGTTAATTGGAGGTGTACCTGTGGATGTATTTCAAGGCCTACCTTCAAACTCAGTGCCTCTTTGCTTGACATCATGGGAAAATCAAAAGAAAACAGCCAAGACCACAAGTCTGGTTCATCCTTGGGAGTAATTTCCAAACGCCTGAAGGTACCACGTTCATCTGTACCAACAATAGAGATGAACGTACTTTGATGCGAAAAGTGTAAATCAATCCCAGAACAACAGCAAAGGACCTTGTGAAGATGCTGGAGGAAACAGGTATAAAAGTATCTATATCCACAGTAAAACGAGTCCTACATCGACATAACTTGAAAGGCCGCTCAGCAAGAAAGAAGCCACTGCTCCAAAACCGCCATAAAAAAGCCAGACTACGGTTTGCAACTGCACATGGGGACAAAGATTGCACTTTTTGGAGAAATGTCCTCTGGTCTGATGAAACAAAAATAGAACTGTTTGGCCATAATGACCATTTTGGAGGAAAAAGGGGGAAGTTTGCAAGCTGAAGAACACCATCCCAACCGTGAAGCACGGGGTGGCAGCATCATGTTGTGGTGGTGCTTTGCTGCAGGAGGGACTGGTGCACTTCACAAAATAGAGGGCATCATGAGGTACGAAAATTATGTGCATATATTGAAGCAACATCTCAAGACATCAGTCAGGAAGTTAAAGCTTGGTCACAAATGGGTCTTCCAAATAGACAATGACCCCTAGCATACTTCCAAAGTTGTGGCAAAATGGCTTAAGGACAACAAAGTCAAGGTATTGGAGTGGCCATCACAAAGCCCTGACCTCAATCCCATGGAAAATTTGTAGACAGAACTGAAAAGCATGTGCGAGCAAGGAGGCCTACAAACCTGACTCAGTTACACCAGCTCTGTCAGGAGGAATGGGCCAAAATTCACCCAACTTATTGTGGGAAGCTTGTGGAAGGCTACCCAAAACGTTTGACCCAAACAATTTAAAGGCAATGCTGCCAAATACTAATTGAGTGTACTTCTGACCCACTGGGAATTTGATGAAAGAAACAAAAGCTGAAATAAATCATTCTCTCTACTATTATTCTGACATTTCACATTCTTAAAATAAAGTGGTGATCCTAACTGACCTAAAACAGGGAATTTTTACTTGGATTAAATGTCAGGAATGATGAAAACTGAGTTTAAATGTATTTGGCTAAGGCGTATGTAAACTTCCGACTTCAACTGTACATTGAACAGCACATCATGTCATGCGGGACTAGGTGGGTGAAGGAATCAGACGCAGAGAGTTCCACTGGGGAAAAGTGCTCTTTACTTCGGCACACAAAATGATAAGCCCAACAATACAGGGCGCGGACAACAACGTGACAACCCAAAAAACACAGGGTGCCAAGTTTAAGAAAATAAATCCACCTCTACCTAAAACGCACACACGTAACATAAAGACAATCCCACACAAAACAAGGGCGGGTCCACCTACTAAAAATAGGGAAGCTCATTAAACCAAACAGAAACACAGGTGAAACTAATAAGACAAAACAAACAGACAAACGAAAAAGGGATCGGTGGCGGCTAGTAGGACGGTGATGACGACCGCCGAGCACCGCCCGAACAGGCAGGGGAGCCAACTTCGGCGGAAGTCGTGACAGCAGGGTGGAAAAAGTATGTGAACCCTTGGATTTAATAACTGGTTGACCTTCCTTTGGCAGCAATAACCTCAACCAAACGTTTTCTGTAGTTGCGGATCAGACCTGCACAATGGTCAGGAGGAATTTTGGACCATTCCTCTTTACAAAACTGTTTCAGTTCAGCAATATTCTTGGGATGTCTGGTGTGAACTGCTCTCTTGAGGTCATGCCACAGCATCTCAATCGAGTTGAGGTCAAGCCTCTAACTGGGCCACTCCAGAAGGCGTATTTTCTTCTGTTGAAGCCATTCTGTTGTTGATTTACTTCTGTGTTTTGGGTCATTGTCCTGTTGCATCACCTAACTTCTGTTGAGCTCAATTGGCGGACAGATAGCCTAACATTCTCCAGCAAAATGTCTTGATATACATGGGAATTCCTTTTTCCGGGGATGATAGCAAGCTGTCCAGGCCCTGAGGCAGCCCCAAACCATGATGCTCC
>NW_019953823.1:0-2138 GCF_002910315.2 Salvelinus sp. IW2-2015
TTTGACAGTGATGAGGGGTGGTCGTTTGGTCGCAGACCCATTACGGATGCAGGCAATGAGGCAGTGATCGCTGAGATCTTGATTGAAAACAGCAGAGGTGTATTTGGAGGGCGAGTTAGTTAGGATGACATCTATGAGGGTGCCCGTGTTTACGGATTTGGAGTTGTACCTGGTAGGTTCATTGATAATTTGTGTGAGATTGAGGGCATCAAGCTTAGATTGTAGGATGGCCGGGGTGTTAAGCATGTCCCAGTTTAGGTCACCTAGTAGCACGAGCTCAGAAGATAGATGGGGGCAATCAATTCACATATGGTATCGAGGGCACAGCTGGGGACAGAGGGCAAGCGGCAACAGTGAGAGACTTGTTTCTGGAAAGGTGAATTTTTAGAAGTAGAAGCTCAAATTGTTTGTGTACAGACTTGGATAGTAATACAGAACTCTGCAGGCTATCTTTGCAGTAGATTGCAACACCGCCCCCTTTGGCARTTCTATCTTGTCGGAAAATGTTATAGTTAGCGATGGAGATTTCAGGGTTTTTGGTGGTTTTCCTAAGCCAGGATTCAGACACGGCTAAGACATCCGGGTTGGCAGAGTGTGCTAAAGCAGTGAGTAAAACAAACTTAGGGAGTAGGCTTCTAATGTTAACATGCATGAAACCAAGGCTTTTACGGTTACAGAAGTCAACAAATGAGAGCACCTGGGGAGTGGGGCTAGGCACTGGAGGACCTGGATTAACCTCTACATCACCAGAGGAACAGAGGAGAAGTAGGATAAGGGTACGGCTAAATGCTATACGAACTGGCCGTCTAGCACGTTCAGAACAGAGAGTAAAAGGAGCAGGTTTCTGGGCTCGATAGCATAGATTCAAGGCATAGTGTACAGACAAAGGTAAGGTAGAATGTGAGTACGTTGGAGGTAAACCTAGGCATTGAGTAATGATGAGAGAGATATAGTCTCTAGAGATGTTTAAACCAGGTGATGTCATCGCATATGTAGGAGGTGGACCAACATGGTTAGTTAAGGCATATTGAGGAGGGCTGGAGGCTCTACAGTAAAATAAGACAGTAATCACTAACCAGGACAGTAATGGACGAGGCATATTGATATTAGAGAGAGGCATGCGTAGCCAAGTGAACATATGGGTCCAGTGAGTGGTTGGGCTGACTGGGGACACGGCGATTCAGACAGTTAGCAGGCCGATGCTAACAAGCTAACAGTTAGTAGGCCAAGGCTAAACAAGCTAGCAGTTAGCAGACCGGGGTTGGCAAGCTAGCAGTTAGCAGAYCGGGTTAGCAAGCAAGCAATTAGCAGGGGCTAGCAGTTAGCAGACCGGGTCAGGCAAGCTAGCAGTTAGCARACCGGGGCAGGCAAGCTAGSAGTTAGCAGACCGGGGCAGGCAAGCTAGCAGTTAGCAGACCGGGGCTAGCAAGTTAGCCTTTGGGGGACGTCGCGATGGGGGTAAGTCTGTTTTTGCCTCTTCGTGCGGTGACATCGATAGACCAGTCGTGGAATTAGTAGGGTTCCAGGTAGCTCTAGATGGCTAGCAGGCCTAGCAGGTTAGCAGAATGGGCCTTCAGCGGGCGTCGCGCCTGAGGGGCCTGTTGGAGTCCTCGGGCAGATTATGTCGTTATTCCAGTCGTATAGGATCGGCGGGGTTCCCTGCCCCGTACCGGAAGTAGAAGGGTTCCGGATATTGTAGCCCAGGAGTGGGCTTTGGTGGTAGCACAGGAGCCCTGGCCGGGCTAGCTTCAGGCCAATTGGTGCTTGCTCCGGGATGGAAACGCTAGCCAGGAGTGGTCACCCGGGATTACGGTTAGCTAGTTGCGAAGATCCAGATGAAAATGTTCAGAGTTTGCGGTAGGAGTCCGGGGACATGGAGAGATATAGGTCCGTTATGCTCTGGTTTGAGTCATGTTGTTCGAACTGGCGAGAGCTTTCCGAGCTAAAGGTTAGCTGATGACCGCTAGCAATGGTTTGCTAACTGATAGCTGGTAGGTAGTTAGCTGGCTAGCTTCAGTTGAGGGATTCCAGATCCGAAGTAAATAGAAATACTTTAGAAAAAAAGCAGATCCACTCCACATTGGGTGAGGCGGGTTGCAGGAGAGTATTTAGAAGTTGAGGTTTAGGAAAATATTTTT
>NW_019953824.1:0-2137 GCF_002910315.2 Salvelinus sp. IW2-2015
GCCTCAACCCCACCTCGACACACAACAGTGGGCTGGCCTTAGGGCTAATCAAGGATTCTGAACTGGAGGACCACACAGACTCTTGACTCCTCTAACTTCTCTGCTGGAATAGACTATACCTGTTTCCCCCCCTTACCTGCCTCCCCCCTTAGTCCCCCTCTGCCTCCATCCTCTCCCCCTCCTCCCCCAGTGTGTGAGGGTACAGATGTGAGGAAGGCAGGATGGGTACCCAGGGCAGCCCGGTGAAGAGTTATGACTACCTGTTGAAGTTTCTCCTGGTCGGGGACAGTGATGTGGGGAAAGGGGAGATACTAGACAGCCTACAGGATGGATCTGCAGAGTCCCCATACGCTTACAGCAGCGGTGAGTCACCAGCTCTGACTTCTCTGATAGCTACTTTATTGAGGGATAATGTACTTATTGTGATGTGTGGTTGTCCAACCTAGCTATCTTAAGATGAGGGCACTAACTGGAAGTCGCTCTGGATAAGAGCATCTGCTAAATGACTAACTTGAAAATGTACTGCACACACATACACAGATACATATACATATATACACACACACACACACACACACACACACACACACACACAGATACATACACATATACACACACACACACACACTAATTCTTGGCAGCAGCTAAGGGGGATCCCTAATACATACACAGCACGAACACGTATAGACATGGACACACATAGATGCACGGACACATAACACAAGGATACACATACTACACACACACAGCTACACACACACACACCATCTACACACACACACACACACACACMMYMTMYACACACACACACACACCATCTACACACACACCACCTAAAAACAGACACGCGTACAAGTCCGCTGTGTGTGGTAAGTGAATAATCTTTTACGTTCCTGTAAAAACATCTGAACAATGCAGACACATTCATATTGTCTCACTCATACTCCGCTCACTCCTGTTTTTATAATCTAGCTCGACTTTTACCAAACAAAGGTCCAGTCACTGTCTCACTAACTAATAATGCATGAGCTACAGCAGAAGGGTCAGTAACTGAAAGGTCGCTGGTACCAATACCCGAGCCGACAAGGTGAAAATCTGTGGCACTTAACCTTAATTTCCTCCAGGAGCGCCGTACTACTATGTCTGACCCTGTACAACAACACATTTCACTGCACCTATCCGGTGTATTTTTTTAATATATTTTTTTTAATAATAAAGTTTTAACATAAGAGAAGCTTTTCAAACCAGACCTTTACTCCCACCCCTGGTTTGAATGACTTCACAGTCCTACAACAAGCCCTGTATTATAGAGTACACACACTCCACACACACACACACCCAGCAGGTCCCCTGAGAGTGTAGCTACACAGTCACCATGACCTTAGCCCGAGGAACACCAGATGCCTTCTATTCTGGTTTGTCAGGGTGTGTGTTGAGTCGGAGACGCCCATTAGCTGCCATCACGCTTGGAATCATAGCTTCCACACCAGTTCATCAGGGTGTTTTTTGAACTGCGTACCTTGTCCTTGTTAAGTCATTTGAAAGGCTGTGTGGTTTCTTTGTTTCTTTTTCTTCAAAACAATAACATTGTGGCCGGGAATCCCCAGTCATTATCGTTCAGAGCTAGAGGTGTCTACAGGCTAGCTGTCGTGTGACTCTGTCGGAGTCCTGGAGGTTCTCAGTGGAGAGGGGAGGTTGTGACAGATTCGTACCCGATGGGGTGAGCTCTCCTTGGGCATGAGGAGAGGGGACGGCTGCCTGTCTGGGTGTTATGGTGCTGCTGGATGTGACAGCTTACTGCTGCTGATAGTTGGGGGCGATGGAGGGAGAGAGAAGGGAGGGATGGAGGAAGGGGGGGAGCAGGGCTGCTGGTCTTTGGCTTCAAAAGAGCTGCTTCACACACTCCCAGCTCCATCAGAGAAATCCCCCAGAGATATGGAGGGAGATGGGGAGAAGATAGAGAGAATAACTAATGTATATGCGAAGAGAAGGGGGAGATACTCTGTCTTCATGAACTATCTAATGTTCACACCTCTATGGGAACAAGCACTACTCATGATACAGACTGTTCACACCTCTATGGGGTTCACACCTCTATGGGGACAAGCACTATTCATGATACAGACTGTTCACACCT
>NW_019953825.1:0-2137 GCF_002910315.2 Salvelinus sp. IW2-2015
CAGGAAAATTGCCATAAACACATGTCCTACCATTACAGAAGTCCAAATTACACTGAGATCAGAAGAAACTAAAGACACAACGGCAAATTAAAATCAAATGAATAAATGACAGATTTAGAAAAAATTAAAATAAGAAGAATGTTACATATACAGCAAATAAGTAGATCAGTTATTAGTAAGGCGTATTCCCGAGTCCATACACTAGGCTGTCACTGTTTAATAGCGTAATCCTCAGCTTCATTCCTCCTCAACAGTGAATGGCTGCCGTGTAGCCACTTGTAACACAGTGACTCGCTGTGGTGTTTGCACACAACTGAGAGAACTGGGAACAGTTTGCTTTGCACCGGCACGTTTCTAGGCCTTACAAAAGGTTGTCGCTCGGTCGGCTGATAAGCTGTGTTTGGACTTGTCTCTTGAGGGAAGCGTATTACGATAGGGCAGTGATGGATACAGGCCGACTTTCGTTGAAATTACTTTTTGAAGGTCTGTAGGTAAAGAACTGGGCATGTTCATTCAAGGCACGCAGTAGCAAAACATTTTGAAACAATTTGCAACTGAAAACTAAAGCAAGCTGTTCTTATTGGACAACTTCAGGTAGTACCTCCCCGTTTCACTCAGTTTTCTTCCATTTCATACCTAATGAACGTGGCCCTGAAGTACCTGTGTCCTCACTGCACCAGCGCTGCTCTGTAGAATTCGAATGACTAGAACCAAAATTCTCATTCAATTCAGTGTTCTGAGATGGGACCTTGCCCATTCTAGAGATGGATTTGTATGGCTTCCCACCTCACTGTCTACCCTTTTGTGTCTCAGCAACATACAGCGCATTCAGAAAGTATTCAGACCCCTTAACTTTTTCCACATTTTGTTACGTTACAGCCTTGTTCTAAAATAGATTAAAGGATTTTTTCCCCTCATCAATCTACACACCTTACCCCGTAATCACAAAGCTAAAACAAGTTTTTAGAAAATGTTGCAAATGTATTAAAACAGAAATGCATTATTTACATAAGTATTCAGACCCTTTGCTATGAGACTCGAAATTGAGCTCAGGTGCATCCTGCTTCCATTGATCATCCTTGAGATGTTTCTACAACTTGATTGGAGTCCACCTGTGGTAAATTCAATTGATTGGATATGATTTGGAAAAGCACACACCTGTCTATATAAGGTCCCACAGTTGACAATGCATATCAGAGCAAAAACCATGCCATGGGGTCGAAGGAATTGTCCATAGAGTTCTGAGACAGGACTGTCGAGGCACAGACCAAAAAATGTCTACAACATTGAAGGTCCCCAAGAACACAGTGGCCTCCATCATTCTTAATTTGAAGAAGTTTGGAACCACCAAGACACTTCCTAGAGCTAGCCCCCAACCAAACTGAGCAATCAGCAGAGAAGGCCATTGCTCAGGGAGGTGACCAAGAAACTGATGGTCACTCTGAAAGAACTCCAGAGTTCCTCTGTGGAAATGGGAGAACCTTCCAGAAGGAAAACCATCTCTGTAGCTCTCCACCAATCAGGCCTTTATGGTAGAGTGGCCAGACGGAAACCACTCCTCCGTAAAAGGCACATGACAGCCCACTTGGAGTTTGCCAAAAGGCTCCTAAAGGACTCTCAGACCATGAGAAACAAGATTCTCTGGTCTGATAAAACCAAGACTGAACTCTTTGGCCTGAATGCCAAGCATCATGTCTGGAGGAAACCTGGCACCATCCCTACGGTGATCCATAGTGGTGACCGCATCATGCTGTGGGGATGTTTTTCAGCGGGAGGGACTGAGAGACTAGTCAGGATCGAGGTAAAGATAAACGGAGCAAAGTACAAGGAGATCCTTGATGAAAACCTGCTCCAGAGCGCTCAGGACCTCAGACTAGGGTGACGGTACACCTTCCAACAGGACAACAACCTTAAGCATACAGCCAAGACAACACAGGAGTGACTTCGGGACAAGTCTCTGAATGTCCTTGAGTGGCCCAGCCAGAGCCCGGACTTGAACCCGATCTAACATCTCTAGAGAGACCTGAAAATAGCTGCGCATCGACGCACGCTCCCCATCCAACCTGACAGAGCTTGAGAGGATCTGCAGAGAAGAATGGGAGAAACTCCCCAAATACAGGTGTACCAAGCTTGTAGA
>NW_019953826.1:0-2136 GCF_002910315.2 Salvelinus sp. IW2-2015
AAACATAGAACAAAACATAGAATGCCCACCCCAACTCACGCCCTGACCAAACCAAAATAGAGACATAAACAAGGAACTAAGGTCAGGGCGTGACAGAAAGGCCATAATGTATTGTTCCAGCCCAGGTGCAATTTAGATTTGGACCACTAGATGGCAGCTGTGTATGTGCAAAGTTTTAGACTTATCCAATGAACCATTGCATTTCTGTTCAAAATGTTATATCAATACTGCCCAAATGTGCATAATTTGTTTATTAATAATGTTTCATGTTCAAAAGTGTGCACTCTCCTCAAACAATAGCATGGTATTCTTTCACTGTAATTGCTACTGTAAATTGGACAGTGCAGTTAGATTAACAAGAATTTAAGATTTCTACCAATATCAGACATGTCTATGTCCTGGGGAATGTTCTTGTTACTTACAAACTCATGCTAATCGCATTAGCCTACGTTAGCTCAACCATCCTGTGGATGGGACACCGATCCCGAAGAAGATTTATCACACCAATTTCACAAAAAGGGCCATACGATTTTCAACATTCTTAGCATGCCACACGTGCTTTTCATGTAAATATCATAACGTACAGTATTGGGATTTTTAGACATGAGTAACAACTGACACATTTATGTTTTCAAATTATTTATTATGTATTTTGATCACCACATCGTTGACATTTAGTAAAAACCGATTTGTTTACATCGTTTTTCCCGACAACTAGGCTGTATGCTTATCTGAACTTACTTAATTAAGCCTGTCTCTTATACACATCTAGATGTGTATAAGAGACAGCACACCACCCACCGCTTCCGAGTATATCACTCACGAATGTTCAGTCTCTGGATAATAAACTTGACGAGCTCAGGGCATGGGTTTCTTTCAGAGAGACATCAGGGATTGTAACATACTCTGTTTCACGGAAACATGGCTCTCTCGGGATATACTGCCTGAGTCGTTCCACCCAGTTGGGTTCTCACAGACAGGAATAAATATCACTCCGGGAGGAAGAAGAGTGTGGAAGTATGTTTCATGATTAACGACTCATTGTCCTTCTCTTCACCCGACCTAGAATACCTCACAATGAAATGCAGAACGTATTATCTCCCAAGATAATTTTATTAGGTTATAGTCACAGCCGTGTATATCCCCCCTCAAGCCGATACGACACGACGGCCCTCAAAGAACTTCACTGGAATTTATGCAGACTAGAAACCACATATCCTAAGGCAACATTTATTGTAGCTGGGTATTTTAACAAAGCAAATTTGAGGAAAAGGCTGCAGAAATTAAAAATAATTACCATAATCTTTGAAATGCAAGAGAAAGTGTAACGAACGTCGTCGGGAGAAGGAGAAGAGGACCAAGGTGCAGCGTGGTAAGTATTCATAATACGTTTAATAAATACGAACACTTGAACAAAAACAACAAAACGACAAACGAACAGTTCTGCAATGTGCAATACACAAAATAGAAAACACCTACCCACAAACACAGGTGGGAACAGGCTACCTAAGTATGGTTCTCAATCAGAGACAACGATTGACAGCTGCCTCTGATTGGGAACAATACCAGGCCAAACACCTAGAAATACAAAATATAGAACAAAATATAGAATGCCCACCCCAACTCACGCCCTGACCAAACCAAAATAGAGACGTAAACAAGGAACTAAGATCAGGGAGTGACAGTACCCCCCTCCCCAAAGGTGTGGACTCCGGCCGCAAAACCTGAACCTATAGGGGAGGGTCTGGGTGGGCATTTCACCGCGGTGGCGATTCTGGCTGCTCCCGACAGGAGGGCGACTCTGGCTGCTCCCGACAGGAGGGTGACTCTGGCTGCTCTGGACAGGAGGGTGACTCTGGCTGCTCCGGACAGGAGGGTGACGCTGGCTGCTCCGGACAGGAGGGAGACTCTGGCTGCTCCGGACAGGAGGGAGACTCTGGCTGCTCCGGACAGGAGGGTGACTCTGGCTGCTCCGGACAGGAGGGCGACTCTGGCAGCTCCGGACAGGAGGGCGACTCTGGCAGCTCCGGACAGGAGGGCGACTCTGGCAGCTCCGGACCTGTCTCTTATACACATCTAGATGTGTATAAGAGACAGATGTAGAACACAGAGATGATAAAAAAAGAAACAATTATT
>NW_019953827.1:0-2135 GCF_002910315.2 Salvelinus sp. IW2-2015
TAGTTCATGCTAGCCCTTACAGCGGTCCCGTAGTTCATGCTAGCCCTTACAGCGGTCCCGTAGTTCATGCTAGCCCTTACAGCGGTCCCGTAGTTGGTTGACCTGTAAAAAGTCAGAGCCCATTTAATAGGTCTAGAGCAGGATACCGATTTATTGGCGGACCAAAAAAAGCCAATACCGATTAATCGGATATATATTTATATTTGTAATAATGACAATTACAACAATACTGAATGAACAATGAACACTTTTATTTTATCTTAATATAATACATAAATAAAATCAATTTAGTCTCAAATAAATAAGGAAACCTGTAAAAGTGCAATACGTGCCATGTAAAAAAGCTTGCTCAGAACATGAGAACATATGAAAGCTGGTGGTTCCTTTTAACATGAGTCTTCAATATTCCCAGTTAAGAAGTTTTAAGTTGTAGTTATTATAGGAATTATAGCGCGTTGACTATTTCTCTCTATACCATTTGTATTTTATATACCTTTGACTATTGGATGTTCTAATAGGCACTAAAGTATTGCCAGCCTAATCTYAGGAGTTGATAGGCTTGAAGTCATAAACAGCGCTGTGAGCTGCTGGCAAACGCAGTAAAGTGCTGTTTGAATGAATGCGTACGAGCCTGCTGCTGCCTACAACCGCTATATCAAATCATTAGCTTAATTATAATATAATAAACACACATACGAGCCTTAGGTCATTAATATGGTCAAATCCGGAAACTCATTTCGAAAACAAAACGTTTATTATTTTGGTGAAATACGTTCCATATTTTATCGAACGGGTGGCAACCTTAAGTCTAAATATTGCTGTTACATTGCACAACATTCAATGTTATGTCATAATTATGTAAAAACCTGGCAAATTAATTACGATCTTTGTTGGGAAGAAATGGTCTTCACACAGTTCGCAACGAGCCAGGCGGCCCAAACTGCTGCATATACCCTGACTCTGCTTGCACTGAACGCAAGAGAAGTGACACAATTTCCCTAGTTAATATTGCCTGCTAACATGAATTTCTTTTAACTAAATATGCAGGTTTAAAAAAATATATACTTGTTTTGATTTTAAGAAAGGCATTGATGTTTATGGTTAGGTACATTTGTACAACTATTGTGCTTTTCTCGCGAATTCGCTTTTGTTGAATCATCCCCCGTTTGGTGAAGTTGAAGTAGGCTGTGATTCAATGATAAATTAACAGGCACTGCATGGATTATATGCAACGCAGGACAAGCTAGTTAACCTATTAATATCATCAACCATGTGTAGTTAACTAGTGATTTTGTTAAGATGAATTGTTTTTTRTAAGATAAGTTTAATGCTAGCTAGCAACTTACCTTGGCTCCTTGCAGCCACAAGGTCCTTTTGATGCTGCACTCGCGTAACAGGTCGTCAGCCTGCCACGCATTCTCCTCGTGGATTGCAATGTAATCGGTCATGCCGATTAATCGGTCAACCTCTAGCTTGGTGGGCCAAAGTATAATCTGTGGTTGGTCGTGTAATAGACATGACCTTTTCCTGGTCAGGTCACGCATTCAGGAAAATCTTGAAGCTAAAGCTGGCTAAAAGTCTTCTGCATGCTTGGTTTCGGTTGGCGCCTAACCGAATGAGTGTGCTCGCATACTCCCGTTAAAAGACCTTCGCTTGAAAAAACAGAAAAAGCTACAATAGTCCTGTTTGTTCATCTCGAGAAGCCGTAGCCAGTATACACTTCCTCAAAATAGTCAGAATTAATGTAAGATAACTCAGGAAATTGTTTATGCCAAGGCAGTCTTACTTGCTCAATTTTTACATCTAACAAGTGAAAAAATGTGCATGAAAATGATTAGTCTCTCGTTGAATGACAACAAACGCTTAATTGAAGAATCCCTACTGTTGACATATTTCTGACGAAGGGGCGTATACTTCGGCTACCGACGTCAGCTTGCCTTGAGAAGATGTTTCGTGTACATGAGCAGCCGAAAAAAATAACAAGTAAAAAAAAAACTTGCCGAAGACCAAAACGTCACAATGTGGTCATAATATGTGGTCATATACACTGCTCAAAAAAATAAAGGGAACACTTAAACAACACAATGTAACTCCAAGTCAATCACACTTCTGTGAAATCAAACTGTCCACTTAGG
>NW_019953828.1:0-3601 GCF_002910315.2 Salvelinus sp. IW2-2015
AGAATGTGAAATGTCAGAATAATAGTAGAGAGAATTATTTATTTCAGCTTTTATTTATTTCATCACATTCCCAGTGGGTCAGAAGTTTACATACACTCAATTAGTATTTGATAGCATTGCCTTTAAATTGTTTAACTTGGGTCAAACGTTTTGGGTAGCCGTCCACAACCTTCCCACAATAAGTTGGGTGAATTGACTCATTCCTCCTGACAGAGCTGGTGTAACTGAGTCAGGTTTGAAGGCCTCCTTGCTCGCACACGCTTTTTCAGTTCTGCCCACAAATTTTCTATAGGATTGAGTTCAGGGCTTTGTGATGGCCACTCCAATACCTTGACTTTGTTGTCCTTAAGCCATTTTGCCACAACTTTGGAAGTATGCTTGGGGTCATTGTTCATTTGGAAGACCCATTTGCGACCAAGCTTTAAACTTCCTGACTGATGTCTTGAGATGTTGCTTCAATATATCCACATAATTTTCCTTCCTCAAGATGCAATCTATTTTGTGAAGTGCACCAGTCCCTCCTGCAGCAAAGCACCCCCACAATATGATGCTGCCACCCCCGTGCTTCACGGTTGGGATGGTGTTCTTCGGCTTGCAAGCCTCCCCCTTTTTCCTCCAAACATAACGATGGTCATTATGGCCAAATAGTTTTATTTTTGTTTCATCAGACCAGAGGACATTTCTCGAAAAAGTACAATCTTTGTGCAGTTGCAAACCGTAGTCTGGCTTTTTTTTATGGCGGTTTTGGAGCAGTGGCTTCTTCCTTGCTGAGCGTCCTTTCAGGTTGTGTCGATATAGGACTTGTTTAACTGTGGATATAGATACTTTTGTACCTGTTTCCTCCAGCATCTTTACAAGGTCCTTTGCTGTTGTTCTGGGATTGATTTGCACTTTTCATCCAAAGTACGTTCATCTCTAGGAGACAGAACGCATCTGCTTCATGAGTGGTATGACGGCTGCGTGGTCCCATGGTGTTTATACTTGCGTACTATTGTTTGTACAGATGAACGTGGTACCTTCAGGCGTTTGGAAATTGCTCCCAAGGATGAACCAGACTTGTGGAGGTCTACGATTTTTTTTCTGAGATCTTGGCTGTTTTCTTTTGATTTTCCCATGATGTCAAGCAAAGAGGTACTGAGTTTGAAGGCAGGCCTTGAAATACATCCACAGGTACACCTCCAATTGACTCAAATTATGTCAATTTTTTATGTCGATTTGTACTTGCATACGTCTAGTTTGAGAAACATACACATCACAAGTCCTCAACTAGCAGCTTCATTAAATAGTACCCGCAAAACACCAGTCTTAATGTCAACAGTGAAGAGGCGACTCTGGGATGCTGACCTTCTAGGCAGAGCTCCTCTGCCCAGTGTCTGTGTTCTTTTGCCCATCTTAATCTTTTATTTTTATTGGCCAGTCTGAGATACGGCTTTTTCTTTGCAACTCTGCCTAGAAGGCCAGCATCCNTACACACTACCCTCTGTAGTGCCTTGCGGTCAGAGGCTGAGCAATTGCCATACCAGGCAGTGATGCAGCCAGTCAGGATGCTCTCGATGGTGCAGCTGTAGAACCTTTTGAGGATCTCAGGACCCATGCCAAAACTTTTTAGTTTCCTGCAGGGGAATAGGCTTTGTCGTGCCTTCTTCACAACTGTCTTGGTGTGTTTGGACCATTCTGGTTTGTTGTTGATGTGGATGAACTTGAAGCTCTCAACCTGCTCCACTACAGCCCCGTCAATGAGAATGGGGGCGTGCTCGGTCCTCCTTTTCCTGTAGTCCACAATCATCTCCTTTGTCTTGGCTACGTTGAGGGATAGGTTGTTATTCTGGCACCACACGGCCAGGTCTCTGACCTCCTCCCTACAGGCTGTCTCGTCATTGTCTGTGATCAGGACTACCACTGTTGTTTTGGCTGCAAACTTAATGATGGTGTTGGACTCGTGCCTGGCCATGCAGTCGTGGGTGAACAGGGAGTACAGGAGGGGACTGAGCACGCACCCCTGTGGAGCTCCAGTGTTGAGGATCAGCGTGGCAGATGTGTTGCTACCTACCCTCACCACCTGGGGGCGGCCCGTCAGGAAGTCCAGGATCCAGTTGCAGAGGGAGGTATTTAGTCCCAGGATCCTTAGCTTAGTGATGAGCTTTGAGGGTACTATGGTGTTGAACGCTGAGCTGTAGTCAATGAATAGCATTCTCACAGAAGTGTTCCTTTTATCCAGGTGGGAAAAGGCAGTGTGCAGTGCAATAAAGATTTCATTATCTGTGGATCTGTTTGGGCGGTATGCAAATTGGAGTGGGTCTAGGGTTTCTGGGATAATGGTGTTGATGTGAGCCATTACCAACCTTTCAAAGCACTTCATGGCTTCAGACGTGAGTGCTCCTTGTCTGTAGTCTTTTAGGCAGGTTGCCTTTGTGTTCTTGGGCACAGGGACTATGGTGGTCTGCTTGAAACATGTTGGTATTACAGACTCAATCAGGGACTTGTTGAAAATGTCAGTGAAGACACCTGCCAGTTGGTCAGCACATGCCCAGAGCACACGTCCTGGTAATCCGTCTGGCCCCGCAGCCTTGTGTATGTTGACCTGTTTAAAGGTCTTACTCACGTCGGCTATGGAGAGCGTGATCACACAGTCGTCCGGAACAGCTGATGCTCTCATGCATGCCTCAGTGTTGCTTGCCTCGAAGCGAGCATAGAAGTGATTTAGCTCGTCTGGTAGGCTCGTGTCATTGGGTAGCTCACAGCTGTGCTTCCCTTTGTAGTCTGTACTACACCGAGCGTCAGAGCAGATGCTGTTGTATGATTCGATCTTAGCCCTGTATTGACGCTTTGCCTGTTTGATGGTTCGTCGCAGGGCATAGCAGGAATACTTGTAAGCTTCCGGGTTAGAGTCCCGCACCTTGAAAGCGGCAGCTCTACCCTTTAGCTCAGTGCGAATGTTGCTTGTAATCCATGGCTTCTGGTTGGGGTATGGACGTACAGTCACTGTGGGGACGACGCCCTCAATGCACTTATTGATGAAGCCAGTGACTGATGTGGTGTACTCCTCAATGCCATCGGAAGAATCCCGGAACATGTTCCAGTCTGTGATAGCAAAACAGTCCTATAGTTTAGCATCTGCTTCATCTGACCACTTTTTTATAGACCGGGTCACTGGTGCTTCCTGCTTTAATTTTTGCTTGTAAGCAGGAATCAGGAGGTTAGAGTTGTGGTCAGATATACCAAATGGAGGGCGAGGGAGAGCTTTGTACGCGTCTCTGTGTGTGGAGTACAGGTGATCTAGAATTTTTTTCCCTCTGGTTGAACATTTAACATGTTGATAGAAATTTGGTAGAACTGATTTAAGTTTCCCTGCATTAAAGTCTCTGGCCACTAGGAGCGCCGTCTCTGGGTGAGTGGTTTCCTGTTTGCTTATTCCCTTCTACAGCTGACTGAGTGCGGTCTTAGTGCCAGCATCTGTCTGTGATGTTAAATAAACAGCCACGAAAAGTATAGCTGTAGTAGTGTGGCCTGCAATTTATCACAATATACTCTACTTCAGGCGAGCAAATTCTGGAGACTTCCTTAGATTTCATGCTCCAGCTGTTGTTTATAAATATACACA
>NW_019953829.1:0-2134 GCF_002910315.2 Salvelinus sp. IW2-2015
CTGTTATCTGTCTGTTATCTGACTGTTATCTGACTGTTATCTGTCTGTTATCTGACTGTTGTCTGTCTGTTGTCTGTCTGTTATCTGACTGTTATCTGACTGTAATGTTATCTGTCTGTTATTATCTGTTATGTTATGACACTGGTGAATAGTGCATTGGTCACTATTCAGTAAAGCTAGCTGTCATGACATGCTGTCATTCGTAATACAACATTCACGCCCTCTCTAAACCATCATTATAATTAAGATGATTTCCTCCACCTCTACACAGCACACCACCGACTAGGAAGAGATGGGAAAGGAAGACATCACTGTATCCCCTCAGTGAGTTACCGAGGCAACAACCCGGATTGTTGGAGTTCGTTTCTCCACTAGAGGGAATAGAACACATCGACCAAACAACAGACTTCTAGAACCTCTAGAATCTCTCTCTGTCACTCTTTCCTTCTACAGGATTCGTTTTTCCACTAGAGGGAATAGAACACATCAACCAAACAACAGACTTCTAGAACCTCTAGAATCTCTCTCTGTCACTCTTTCCTTCGACAGGATTCGCTTCTAACAGAACCAAACATTAGATCACGTTCGTGGTAGAAATAGTTTTAGTTACTCAGCTCTGTGGTCCTGGATTTCTCTCCTGAACATTTTAAAAATGGGATGATCACGTTTCGTCGGTGGAGTTTAAACACTTGATCGATGTATATATCATAGAAGAGTGTAATTGTTTTTAGGCCAGCTGTTTTTTAGGCAAGATGTTTGTGTTTTTTAATGTAATATGTAATTGTTGTACTGTGTTTTGTAGTTTTGTTTAATGTTGTGTTAGTTGTATTGTCTGAAACGTTGTTCCCCCTGCTGCTATTGGACCAGGTCTCTCTTGGAAAATAGATATTATCTCAATGAGAAAAAAACTGTATAAATAAAGGTAAAATAAAAAAAAATTAAAGGACGTGTTCCTCAGTCACTCTCTCTACGGTACATAGATGTTAGCATGATCTTAGCGTGTTGTTGGCATGTTAGCCATGTCCTGTTCTGTTCTGTGCTGCTGTGGGACTCAACATGAGAACAATGAGAACATTAAACAACTACAGTACATTAGGCCCCTGACTCAGACCATTACACATTCTTTTAAACTCCTGATTTCTCTGTCCCAAACGGCACCATATCTTTGACGGTAACCCGAACCCACGGGCCTCTGGTCAGCAGTAGTGCACTATATAGGGAACAGGGCTCTGGTCTAAAGTAGTGCACTACATAGGGAATAGGGCTCTGGTCTAAAGTAGTGCACTACATAGGGAATAGGGCTCTGGTCTGTAGTAGGGCACTACATAGGGAATAGGGCTCTGGTCTGTAGTAGTACACTACATAGGGAATAGGGCTCTGTTCTATAGTAGTGCACTGCATAGGGAACAGGGCTCTGGTCTATAGTAGTGCACTATGTAGGGAACAGGGTGCTATTTCAGCCACAGACCCATGAGTTGACAGCTTCAATGGTTCAAGCAGAGATGGATTCTTCACCATGAATATTATACTGAGCCGTCGCACAGCCTGACTGGAAATATACATCAGAAAATATGCATAGCACTGTTGTCTGTAAGATTATTGATGATGTATTAACAAAGGAACAAGGGGATGTGTCAGGCAGTAGAACCAGACTGCTGAGGGGGAATGTATCAGGCAGTAGAACCAGACTGCTGAGGGGAATGTATCAGGCAGTAGAACCAGACTGCTGAGGGGGAATGTTATCAGGCAGTAGAACCAGACTGCTGAGGGGGAATGTGTCAGGCAGTAGAACCAGACTGCTGAGGGGAATGTATCAGGCAGTAGAACCAGACTGCTGAGAGGGAATGTGTCAGGCAGTAGAACCAGACTGCTGAGGGGAATGTGTTCAGGCAGTAGAACCAGACTGCTGAGGGGGAATGTATCGGCAGTAGAACCAGACTGCTGAGGGGGAATGTGTTCAGGCAGTAGAACCAGACTGCTGAGGGGGAATGTATCAGCAGTAGAACCAGACTGCTGAGGGGGAATGTATCAGGCAGTAGAACCAGATGCTGAGGGGGGAATGTATCAGGCAGTAGAACCAGACTGCTGAAGGGGATTGTTTGCAGGCAGTAGAACCAGACTGCTGAGGGGAATG
>NW_019953830.1:0-2134 GCF_002910315.2 Salvelinus sp. IW2-2015
GGTACTGGGTAGTTAGGTAATAATGAGTTCAATGTGCACGGGTACTGGGTAGTCGAAGTAATAAATGAATCAATGTGCAGTGCGGTACTGGTAGTCAATGTGATAATGAGTCAATGTGCAGGGGTCCTGGATAAGTCAGTGCTGCAAACTATCATGGATTACAAAGGGAAACCAGCCGCCAGCTACCAGTGATGCGAGGCCTACCAGACAAGTTAATGCCTTCTATGCTTCTTCGGGGGCAAGCAAGACTGAACCAACATGAGAGCACCAGCTGTTTGGACGACTACGCATCATGCTCTCCAAAGCCGATGTAAGGAAGACCTTTAAACAGGTTATAAGGCTCAGAGGCCAGATGGATTACCAGACGGATATACTCAGAGCATGCGCTGACCACCTGGCAAGTATCTTCAACTGACATTCCACCTCTCCTTGACCAATCTGTAATACCTACATGTTTCAAACAACCACCATAGTCCTGTGCCCAAGAAAAGACAAGGTAACCTGCCTAAATGACTACCGCCATGGCACTCACATCTGTAGCCATGAAATACTTTGAAGGCTGGTCATGGCTCACAACACTATTATCCCAGACACCCTGGACCCACTCCAATTCGCATTCCACTAAACAATCGACCACAACGATGTGCTCTATTGCACTCCCCATTGCCCTCTCCTAGCTGGACAAAAGGAACAGCTATGTGTAATGCTATTCATTAAACTTCTTCGGATCGGGTGTCCCATGGGACGGTTGAGCTAACGTAGGCTAACGCGAATTAACAATTTCCCAGGACATAGACATATCTGATATTGGCAGAAAGATTGTTAATCTAACGGCACTGTCCATTTACAGTTAGCTATTACAGTGAAATAATACCGTGCTATGTTTGAGGAGAATTCACAATTTAGAACATGAAAAGTTATTATAAACAAATTAGACACATTTGGGCAGTTGATACAACATTTTGAACAGAAATGCAATGGTTTCATTGAATCAGTCAAATCTTGCAATACACTGCTGCCATCTAGTGGCCAAAATCTAAATTGCACCTGGGCTGGAATAATACATTATGGCTTTTCTCTTGCATTTCAAAGATGATGGTACAAAATAATACAAAATAACGTTTTTTTTCTTTGTATTATCTTTTACCAGATCTAATGTGTTATATTCTCGTACATTCATTTCACATTTCCACAAACGTCAAAGTGTTTCCTTTCAAATGGTACGGAGAAAATGCATATCCTTGCTTCATGGCCTGAGCTACAGGCAGTTAGATTTGGGTATGTCATTTTAGGCGAAAATTTTAAAAAAGGGGCGGATCCTTAAGAGGTTTTAACTACAGCTCAGCGTTCGACACCATAGTGCCCTCCAAGCTCCTCACTAAGCTAAGAACCCTGGGACTGAACACCTCCATCTACAAACTGGATCCTGAACTTCCTGACAGGCCGCCCCCTGGTGGTGAGGGTAGGCAACAACAAATCCGCCATGCTAACCTTCAACATGGGGGCCCCTCAGGGGTGCGTGCTCAGTCCCCTCCTGTACTGACCGTTTCCTCACCAGAAACGTTGCATTATATAGCGAGTGTGCCCTTCTCTACTGATGGTGTCCCCACCAGAGACGTTGCGTTATATAGCGAGTGTGCCCTTCTGCTTTTGGTGCATGCGCTCTAGCCTACATGAGATTACAGACAAAAGTAATTTTTATTTATCAAACGGCAGCTAGGTATCGATGATCATGTGACTAGAATAAGAACCTAGATATGTATTGTAAAGGAGCATCAAGCATCACCGTTTCACCACCCTGTGAAGTCCATCATCACGTCTTCACCTGTAGCCTGATAAACTGCTCCACTCAAAGTTTACTTTGATATCATGGTAATTATATCAATATTTRCCATAAAAGCATTTCCACTGACATTTATCGTATAATTAATTTTACTGATACAAAAAAGAAACCACCTTGTCTAGAGTATTTAGTTTTGTCGACATTTGGAAAGTTTACTGAAATATTTTCTGTTTCCATCAGGCTTGTCATTAAATTTTTATCCGACATTGTTGTGATTGGCTCTGTTTATGCCACACATAAAAAGTAATACATTGTAAAGGTTAAATGCACGAGGAAGAGACACTGGATTGG
>NW_019953831.1:0-2133 GCF_002910315.2 Salvelinus sp. IW2-2015
CAGGCACAAACAGCCTAGCCCCCGCAGAGGTATCCCTGTGAAAGTCAACTTAGATACCATCATATGTATAGAAACAGGATATTCAGTGTTCTCAGTTCATTCTGTGGATACAGTATATTGTGATGTCTGTATCTAATTCTCTGCTGGGTAAAACCCAGAATTCCCTTTAGTCTCCAGGCTGATCATTAGTTGCTCCATCGTTATAATAAGGGCTTCAGCCATGCTGTTTGCTTGTGGGGGCCCTCTGGTTTGGCGGCTCCAACACCCTGCCTGCTGCCTGCTTGCCCAGCCCAGCAGTCCAACAGACCCCCAGGGCACCAGCCTGTCTGCTGCTGGGAAGCGACAGTTCAAGCCCCATGGCCAAAGTACATGGGGCTCTGTCTCTCTATTGCTTTCTCTATGTCCTCCCCTCTCTGACTCGCCTCTGTGTTTTTCTGGCCTCTTATTGCTCTCTTCTCTGGTGACTCTTCTGCCTTTTCTGCGGCAACGGATGACAAAACGGAGGCACGGTGTGATAGACTGCATCCAATTTTCTGAAGTACCGAGTGTGCGAGGCTATTTTGTAAATGACATCGCGAAGCTCAAGGATCGGTAGCATAGTCAGTTTACGAGAGGGTATGTTTGGCAGCATGAGTGAAGGATGCTGTTGCAAAACATAGAAAGCCGACCTTCTAGATTTATTTTGGATTGGGAGATGCTAATGTGATTCTAGGAAGGATAGTTTACAGTCTAACCATGGACACTAGCGTATTTATAGTGTCCACATATTTCTTTAAGTCAGAACCGTCCAGCCAAAAGTAGTGATGTAGCCCCGTGATGCTAGACGGGCGGGCAGGTGCGGTCTGCGATCAGTTGAAGAGCATGCATTTAGTTTTACTTGCATTTAAGAGCAGTTGGAGGCCACGGAAGGAGAGTTGTATGGCATTGAAGCTCGTCTGGAGGTTAGTTAACACAGTGTCCAAAGAAGGGCCAAAAGTATACAAAATGGTGTCGTCTGCGTAGAGGTGGATCAGAGAATCACCAGCAGCAAGAGCGACATCATTGATGTATAGAGAGAAAAGAGTCAGCCCGAGAATTGAACCCTGTGGCACCCCCATAGAGACTGCCAGAGGTCCGGACAAGGCCCTCTGATTTGACACACTGAACTCTGTCTGAGAAGTAGTTGGTGAACAAGGTGAGGCAGTCATTTGAGAAACCAAGGCTATTGAGTCTGCCAATAAGAATCCGGTGATTGACAGAGTCGAAAGCCTTGGCCAGGTTGATGAATACAGCTGCACAGTATTGTCTTTTATCGATGGCGGTTATGATGTCGTTTAGGACCTTGAGCGTGGCTGAGGTGCACCCATGACCAGCTCGGAAACCAGATTGCATTGCGGAGAAGGTACGGTGGGATTCGAAATGGTCAAGTGATCTGTTTGTTAACTTGGCTTTCGAAGACCATAGAAAGGCAGGGTAGGATAGATATAGGTCTGTAGCAATTTGGGTCTAGAGTGTCTCCCCCTTTGAAGAGGGGGATGACTGCGGCAGCTTTCCAATCTTCGGGAATCTCAGACGATATGAAAGAGACGTTGAACAGACTGGTAATAGAGGTTGCAACAATTGCGGGGGATAATTTTAGAAAGAGAGGGTCCAGATTATCTCTCAGCTGATTTGTAGGGGTCTAGATTTTGCAGCTCTTTCAGAACATCAGCTATCTGGATTTGGGTGAAGGATAAATGGGGGAGGCTTGGGCAAGTTGCTGTGGGGGGTGCAGAGCTGATGACCGGGGTAGGGGTAGCCAGGTGGAAAGCATGGCCAGCCGTAGAAAAATGCCAAATTGAGTCAAAGGCTTTTTTGAAATCAACAAAGCATGAAAAGACTTTGCCTTTGTTTTGGTTTGTTTGTTTGTCAATTYGGGTGTGGTAAAAAGCCAATTTGACATTTGCTCAGTACATTGTTTTCACTGAGGAAATGTACAAGTCTGCTGTTAATGATAATGCAGATGATTTTCCCAAGGTTGCTGTTCACGCATATCCCACAGTAGTTATTGGGGTCAATTTTGTCTCCACTTTTGTGGATTGAGGTGATCAGTCCTTGGTTCCAAATTCTGGGGAAGATGCCAGAGCTAAGGATGATGTTAAAGAGTTTTAGTAT
>NW_019953832.1:0-2133 GCF_002910315.2 Salvelinus sp. IW2-2015
GAGAGAGAGAGAGAGAGAGAGGTTATTATAGTATATACGTTGTTATAGTATATAAGTTAACGTGATACCATCAACAAGACCGTTAGAGATGTACTGAGAGATAAAGGTTGAACAACAGCTCCTTCCTCTTTCTGGCTGCTTTTGGAACTGTTTGTGGAGGCTTGGACCCAATGGTAATGCCATAAACTCATCATTACTAGGATCCTCCTTTTAACACGTGTATTGTGGCAGAAAGAAGTAGAGGGAAGTCTGATTAGATTGCTCTCATATCCCAACATCAGCAAAAATGGGCTAACTTTAATGAGGATATTGAGTTCTGACGATGGGCTACCCCCTTTTTGGTTAGGCTAATGTAGATGAAACAAATGTATTAAATGTGTTATTTAGTGTCTGTATTTTCCAAATTGTATTTAACTAGGCAAGTCCGTTAAGAACAAATTCTTATATATAATGACRGCCAAGGAACAGTGGGTTAACTGCCTTGTTCAGGGGCAGAATGACAGTTTACCTTGTCAGCTCAGGGATTCAATCCACCAATGCTCTAACCACTAGGCTACCTGCCACCCTGTTTTTATAGGGGATCCAGGTAACGGTTTTGGCATTTTCAAAATATAAACAAGCTATTAAGGACACATTTCTGTAACTTWAWTTTTTTGTTGTTGACATAGTTGTTYAATTTTCAAATTCTTTCTTTGAARCACAGAAAGTGTGTTCAATCTGTGATGTCTTTGTCTATTTCGCCCTATTTGTATGTCTTCCCCTTTGTAAAAACAGTATTGTTTCTGTTGTTGAATAAAATTAAACAAAATAATCAATATCTTTTGCTCCTGTCACAGTTGCTTCAGCGTTGGCCCAACGCAGCCGGAGGGCACGCGAGGTAACGGTCTCCATGGCGCCCTGTTCACTAGTCCTATAGGCCCGGGTCAAAAGCAGTGCACTATAAAGGGAATATGGCGCCGTTTGGGAGATCCACAGGCCGAGACTTGACTGGCATTCCCGAGGCGTCTCCTGGCACTCTCGGTCTCCTGACTCAACTGTTTTTGGCCCTCCTCTGCTCCCCAACTAGTGACGGGCATTCCGATTATTTCTGGTGAGTCGGCTCATTTGGCTCKGTTCACGTAAAGTAGCCGGCTCATTTGGCTCCCAAACCGTTCCACGTTCAAAATGCTTAAGAATGGACCTAGAACCATAAAAAAATTGCAAATCTCCAATGTAAAGACCAAAAGTTAGACTACCATTATGTCAGATGGCCAGCAAAAWAACAATMGKTTTTTTTACGCACTGRAAAATCAGCGTGGACCAGWTTGACACGCTTTCCCACTACGTATTGTTTCTACAGTGAGGATTCACCCTCTTTACRTAATTATTTTGTAATTTATCTGCAGAAAAACGTTGTTTTGAGTTTAAAAAGCAGTAGCAGTATGCAAATCAGGGAGCCAAATAAACGGTTCTTTCACCGATGCGATTCGGTTCCCGAAGTTCAACAGAGTCGGCTCATTTGCTTGTTCACGTAAAGTAGCCGGCTCATTTGGCTCCAAACCAACGTTCCAAAAAAATGCTTAAGAATGGACCTAGAACCATAAAAAATTGCAATCTCCAATGTAAAGACAAAAGTTAGACTACCATTATGTCAGATGGCAGCAAAAAAACAATCGGTTTTTTTACGCACTGAAAATCAGCGTGGACCAGTTTGACACGCTTTCCCACTACGTATTGTTTCTACAGTGAGGATTCACCCTCTTATACGTAATTATTTTGTAATTTTCTGCAGAAAAACGTTGTTTTGAGTTTAAAAAGCAGTAGCAGTATGCAAATCGGGAGCCAAATAAACGGTTCTTTCACCGATGCGATTCGGTTCCCGAAGTTCAACAAAAGATTCATTCAAAAAGAGCCGTTCGTTTCGTGAACGACATCACTATCCTCTACATTCACTAAACAAGTGGACTGAATTTGGACTGAAAGAACTGTTACTTATATCCCTGATTAACGGTATCATTGAAGAGAGGCTTGAGTCCCGCTATCAGTGATATAAGTAACAGTTCTTTCAGTCAAATTCAGTCCACTTGTTTAGTGAATGTAGAGGATAGTGATGGGTCGTTCAACGAACGACGGCTCTTTTTGAATGAATCTTTT
>NW_019953833.1:0-2130 GCF_002910315.2 Salvelinus sp. IW2-2015
GGGCTAGATATACTCTGTACATGATCTGCGATGAAAAGGCCAACTGACAATTTATGATCTTATCGCTGATTATTATTTGACATTGCTGTGTCATCTACGAACATTTGAAACACTTGGCCATGTTCTGTTTATAATCTTCCACCCGGCACACCAGAAGTAGTACTGCCACCCCTCATAGCCTGGTTTCCTCTCTAGCGTTTCTTCCTAGCTTTTGCCTTTCTAGGGAGTTTTCTAGCCCCCGTGCTTCTTTACACCTGCTTATTGCTGACTGTTTGGGTTTTATGCTGATTTCGGTACAGCACTTCGAGATATTAGCTGAATTACGAAGCTATATATATAAATACAACTTGAATGATGATTGACCATACCCACACTATAATGGACTATATCTAATGAGATGCGTTACATCATACCTCCCACTGTTACTCGGTCACTTCAGATCAATGAGATGGTTACATCATACTGTCCCACTGTACTGGACTAAGATCTCTATAAATGTTACATCTATTACCTCCAGCTATAATGGACAGATCCAATGTTTCACCTCAGTTTGCGTGTATTTAATCGGTCAGGGAACCAGCCAGAAGAGTCAAAATTAGAGTGTAAAGCTTCTAGTACTTTAATTATAAGTCCAGTAATCTGTTCCACTTCCATAACACTCACGGGAAAAACATAAAACAAATCTGGGTACGAAGACCCGTCGCACACCTATACACAATCAACACAACACTTGACAACGAACAATCTCTGACAAAGACATAAAGGGAAACAGAGGGTAAATACACAATAGGTAATGGATGGGATTGAAAACAGGTGTGTGGGAAGACAAGACAAAACCAATGGAAAATGAAAAATGGATCGATGATGGCTAGAAGACCGGTGACGTCGACCGCCGAACACCGCCCGGACAAGGAGAGGCAACGACTTCGGCAGAAGTCGTGACATAATGAGATGGGTTACATCATACCTCCACTATAATGGGACTAGATCTAATGAGATGGGTTACATCATACCTCCACTATAATGGGACTAGATCTGATAAGATGGGTTACATCATAACTCCACTATACTGGGACTAGATCTAATAGGTTGTTTTCAATAAAACATCACAATACCTTTAAGTTGGCGGGGGGGGGGGGGCAAAGATTTCAAGGGATTGTTAAATAAATGTAACCATTTGGTTTTAATATCATCACCTATTGAGCATAGTCAGAACTCCACATTTACAAATATTCCATGCAAAACAATTTCTCACATTTAACGCTATCATCAAAGTTGTACAGGAAGTAACTGCATGCTTTTTATCAGGGTGCAACTTTGGTTTTAGAAGTTTTATTTTTCATCCGGTCGGATAAACACTCCAAACAGCCTACCCGACCACTCGGAGGCGTCCGCATGGTTCTAAAGCTCACCATTGCCTCGTTTTGCATCACATTACAATTATACAATTGGGGAGGGGACAAAAATGCCATTTCAGAATGTGGGGGTACATGTGAAAGTTGCGCCCCTGCTTTTTACGATCAGTAAACATCAACGATTATGTAATTTTAGATTCTTTTAGGTACCTATCCATTTGACATGTAGCTAGCTAAGCAAACAACATAATTTAACTAGCTTCATCAAAGTTTAGGCTTTTGGACAGAGCTTGACATTGGCAAGTCCTCTTCCTGGTAAAGTTGTCAGCCGGACTACTGTCATCACCACTATAGATGGCAAGCAAATCTGTCACGGCTGTTGAAGGAAGTGGACCAAGYTGCAGRGTGGTCAGCGTACATTTTCTTTATTTATAAAAAATGACGCTAAACAAAACAACAACTGAGAAAACAACCGTGAAGCTAAAGGCTATAGTGCCAACAAACAAAGACAACTTCCCACAAAGACAGGTGGGAAAAAGGGKTACCTAAGTATGGTTCTCAATCAGAGACAACGATAGACAGCTGTCCCTGATTGAGAACCCTACCCGGCCAAAACATAGAAATACAAATAATAGAACATAGAATACCCACCCCAACTCACACCCTGACCAAACCAAAATAGAGACATAAAAAGGATCTCTAAGGTCAGGGCGTGACAGTACCCCCTCCCAAAGGTGCGGACTTCGGCCACAAAACCTAAACCTATAGGGGAGGG
>NW_019953834.1:0-2129 GCF_002910315.2 Salvelinus sp. IW2-2015
TGGAAAGACCTGTGTGTTGTCCTTGTTAATGCAAACAGAAAAGAGATCCAACTTCTTAATCATAGCCTCAATTTTGTCCCGCACATTGAATATAGTTGCAGAGAGTCCCTGTAATCCTAGATTCAGATCATTCAGRTGAGAAAAAACATCACCCAGATAGGCCAGTCGTGTGAGAAACTCGTCATCATGCAAGTGGTCAGACAAGTGAAAATTATGCTCAGTAAAGAAAACTTTAAGCTTGTCTCTCAATTCAAAAAAATGTGTCAATAATTTGCCCCTTGATGAGCAGTGCACTTCTGTATGTTGTAAAAGTGTTACATGGTCGCTGCCCATATCATTGCACAATGCAGAAAATACACGAGAGTTCAGCGGCCATTTTCACTGTAGTGTCCAATACGTCTTTCAAGCTGTCAGGCATTCTCTTGGGAGCAAGAGCCTCTCGGTGGATGCTGTAGTGTACCCAAGTGACGTCAGGAGCAACTGCTTGCACGCGCATTACCACTCCACTATGTGTCAGGATTTGGCCTGGATTATTCCGGTTTTGGTCACTAGATGCCCCCATTGGGCTTTTTTGACCCTTTTGTTTTCTCTTATTTCCAGTTATTATTTTCACCTGTGCCTCGTTTCCCTTGTATGTATTTAAACCCTTAGTTTTCCTCAGTTCTTTGCTCTGTGTTTGAATGTTAGCACCCAGCCCCAGCCACGCTGTGAACTTTTGTTACTCCAGTTGGATTCTCTTGAGGTACTCTGTTTTTGTTCTCGTTTATTTATTTTCTTTGATTTTTCTTTTGAGGTTTTTTCCCTGCTGTGCTTACCACTTTTGTGGATTTACCTTGTGACTTGGAGGATATACCTTTTTTCTCTTGGAATTACTTTTGACGTTGTGGATTTATATTTTTTGCCTGAAGTACTTTCCTTTTTACTTTATTAAAACACCGTCTCAAGTACTGCTGCGTCTGCYTCATCTTCTGGGTTCTGCCGACTATTAGGGGCTCAGTTTGATAAGTGACTGTTTCTCTCACCGGAGACCCGAGTTCGTAACCGGGTCCTGACACTATGTCTCCCTGTCATGGCTTTTGCGCCATCAGTACAGATACCAACACATCTTCTTGACCACCAAAGTCCATTTGATCTCACGAAGCTGTCCAGTACTTTAAAAATATCCTCTCCTGTTGTCCTGATTTCCAGTGGTTAGCAGAAGAGGATGTCTTCCTTAATTGACCCACCATTAACATAACGGACATATACCAGGAGCTGTTCCACGCCCGTCACGTCTGTTGACTCATCCAGCTTTAACGCAAATAATTCACTGGCTTATATGCGAAGCAGTAATTGTTTCAAAACATCTCCTGCCATGTCACTGATGCGTCGTGAAACAGTGTTGTTTGATGAAGTCATTGTCTGTATCGTTTTTTGGGCCTTTTCCCCCAGCATTGTCCCAGCCATATCTGCGGCAGCAGGAATAAAAAAAGTCCTCCACAATAGCTTGGGGCTTGCCTGTCCTATCCACTCAGTAGTTCACCATATAAGACGCTTCTAGACCCTTCTTATTAATGGTATCTGTTGCTTTTATAAATGTCTTACTACTCAAAAGTCGTCTTTATTCTCACTCAAAAATCTCCCATGGCTTATTTTTCAAATGGTCATGTTTCTAAATGTCTGCGCAAGAGTGAAGGTTTCCCACGAGAGAGTAACGGTTATTGTGATTGGATGTTAATTATTTGACTAGGCTACCTGTATTTCACTTTTTTTTATTTTAAAATGTGAATCACATTTTTATTTGGCGTACCACCGATGGCATTGCAGTTTGGGAATACCTGCCCTAGAGCACACAAAAAACTATACATACCTCAGCCTAAACATCAGCGCCACAGGTAACTTCCACAATGCTGTAAACGATCTGAGAGACATGTGTCGTAGAATTATTGTCATCAAAAGGAGAGACTTTTACAGTTCTTCAAAACAAGTCAACTTTATTATTGAATTACTGCAGTGATAGAGCTTGTCAACGAGACCCCCATAGGTGAGGGCCCAACGAGCGGATTTGAGCCACAGCATTTTATAGCAAAGTCCATCCTCCTGGATGTTCATGACAAACAACAGATGTATGGAATGGGTCACAAGGTTAG
>NW_019953835.1:0-2128 GCF_002910315.2 Salvelinus sp. IW2-2015
CACCAGTCCGACATACTCCTCGTAAAACTGACCATTTCCTATGCCGATCTGGTCGACTTCCGCAATGTCACTTTACATTAGGCCTCGGCAGGACTCTGACTCAGCAAAATGGATGCAGTCTATCACAGTGGCCTTCCATTTTGTCACCGATCCCATATACGCTAAACCGGCACCACTGCGACTGTATTGGTGCTTCTGGCGTTTGGCTGGCCGCTCGCTACATATTGTCACCAGACCCTACTGTGCTCCAGTCATCTTATACGTCTTGCTAGTAAATGCTCGCCTATTCTGTACTGTGCTCCAAAATTCTCCGCCGTAGCACGCGCTCGCAGCCAGGTATAGATCTTCGACTGGTCATACCTTCCAAAGCCCACATATCTTTTTGCGGCCGCCTTTTCCTTCCAGTTCTCTGCTGGCCAATGACTGGAACGAGGAGGTGCAGAAACATCATTCGCCCTCACTAACTTAAATAGCATCAGATATCTGAGCAACTACCTGGTCACGAGTCGCTGTCTTCAAACATCCCTGTACAGATTAGCCAAGGAAGGCTAGCGTGCAGGTGTAATGTCCACCACTTCTTATTCGTAGTGAAACCTTCACAAAAAACAGGCAAACAGAAACCGAACTGTGACATCAGACGTCGGGCCACACAAACATCACACAGAAATATATTACCCACACATAGGTGGGAAAAGGTGCTAAGGTATGATTCCCAATCCAGAGACAACGATAGGAATCAGCTGCTCTCTGATTGGGAACCACACGTTGGGCCAAAACAAAGAAATAGAAAACAATTAGATTGCACCCAAGATCTACACCTTCTGACCTCAACAATATGGGAATCTAAAATGGCTCTCTAAGGCAGGCGTGACATCACCGATGCGCTGCAGTGTCCAGCCATTTTGTAAATAGCCCATCCAACTATCACCTCATCCATATTGTTTGTATTTACTTTTTTCTCTCTTTTGCACCCCAGTATTTCTACTTGCACATCATCATCTGCACATCTATCACTCCAGTGTAAATTTGTGAAATTGTAATTCCTTCGCTACTATGGCCAATTTATTATCTTACCTCCTTACTCCATTTGCACACACTTTATATWTTTTTTATTGTTATTGACTGTACTTTTGTTTATCCCATGTGTAACTCTGTGTTGTTGTTTTTTGTCACACTGCTTTGCTTTATCTTGGCCAGGATCGCAGTTGTAAACGAGAACTTGTTCTCAACTGGCCTACCTGGTTAAATAAAGGTGTAGTAAATAAATAAATAAACAAAATTATAAAACACACACACACACACAGCAGAAGGAGACTTAGTGATGATACAGGCAGCATGTACAGTAGGGCTCTTAGACTATTGACCATCAGAATAATCAAATCAAATCAAATTTGTCACATGTGCCGAATACAACAGGTGTAGATCTTACAGTGAAATGCTTACTTACAAGCCCTTATCCAACAATGCTTTAAGAAGTTTTAATAAAAATAAGTGTTCAGTAAAAAATAGAAATTAGAAAATAAAAGTAACAAATAATTAAACAGCAGCAGTAAAATAACAAGAGAGGCTACAGTATATACAGGGGGTACCGGTACAGAGTCAATGTTCGGGGCACCGGTTAGTCGAGGTTATTGAGGTAATATGTACATGTAGGTTGAGTTAAAGTGACTACGCATAGATTATAAACAGAGAGTGGCAGCAGCGTAAAAGAGGGGTCTGGGTAACCCTTTAATCAGCTGTTCAGGAGTCTTATGGCTTGGGGTTAGAAGCTGTTAACCTTTCTAGCCCCGGGGTTCCGCTAGCAGAACACCCACAACATTCCACTGAAAAGGCAGCGCGAAATTCAAAAATATTTTTTTAGAAATATTTAACTTTCACACATTAACAAGTCCAATACAGCAAATGTAAGATAAACATCTTGTTAATCTACCCATGGTGTCCGATTTCAAAAATGATTTACAGTGAAAGCACAACATATGATTATGTTAGGTCACTGCCAAGTAAGAAACACACACAGCCATTTTTTCAGCCAACAATAGGAGTTAGAAAAAGCAGAAATATAGTTAAAATGAATCACTAACCTTCGATTATTTTCATCAGATGACAGTCATAGGACATCATGTTATAC
>NW_019953836.1:0-2127 GCF_002910315.2 Salvelinus sp. IW2-2015
AAACAATAGAACAAGGGAAAAAACAAAAGGTTCAAAAAGGCGCAATGGGGGCATCTAGTGACCAAAACCTGAATAGTCCTGGCCAAAACCTGACAGAATCCCCCTCCTAGGAACGGCTCCTGACGTTCCTACCAGCCTTCTCAGGGTGGAGGGCCCTGAACTGACGAATGAGGTCAGGGTCCAGTATGTCTTTGGCAGGAACCCAGGAGCGCTCCTCGGGACCGTAGCCTTCCCAGTCCACCAGATACTGCCAGGACCGCTGCACCCGGCGGGAATCCAGTATCCGATGGACGGTATAAGCCGACTGGCCTCCGATGACACGKGGCGGAGGGGGAGGTCTGCCTGCCGGGATAAGGGGAGAAAAAACAACAGGTTTTAATAAAGAAATGTGAAACGTGGGATTAATCTTAAGGGATCTGGGTAAGTGCAGGCGAAAAGTAACGGGGTTCACTCTCCTGGCAACCTTAAAGGGACCGATGAATTTCTGGGACAGCTTGCGAGACTCCACCCGTAGCGGTAAATTCTTAGTTGAGAGCAATACTCTCTGGCCGAGGCGCAGGGTAGGCCCGGGACGGCGACGTCTGTTGGCTTGTCGTTGGTACCGCTGTGAGGAACGCAGAAGATTAAGACGGGCCTTCTTCCACGTAAGCCGACAGCGTCTGATGAACCTCAAGGCTGAAGGCACTCTGACTTCTGCCTCCTGGTCCGGGAACAATGGAGGAGCATAGCCAAACTGACACTCGTGCGGGGACATACCAGTGGAGGAGGAGCACAAGGTGTTGTGCGCGTACTCGGCCCAAACCATGAAGGACGACCATGTGGACGGGTTGTTAGAGACCATACATCTGAGGGTGGTTTCCAGCTCTTGATTCATCCTCTCGGTTTGGCCGTTGGACTCCGGATGGTACCCTGAAGATAGACTGGCAGTGGCCCCTATGAGTTGGCMGAAGGCCTTCCAAAACCTTGAGGCGAACTGGGGACCTCTTTCAGAAACCATATCTTGCGGAATGCCGAAGACTCGGAACACATGGTTAATCACCAACTCAGCCGTTTCCTTGGCAGAAGGTAATTTAGTCAAGGGGACGAATCTGGCCGCCTTAGAAAACCTGTCGATGATGACTAGGATHGTAGTATTACCATGGGACGGAGGAAGGCCAGTAATAAAGTCCAAYGAGATATGGGACCAGGGTCGGTGGGGAATAGATAAAGGGTGAAGGAGTCCTTGAGGGCGGAGGTGAGAAGATTTTCCCTGGCAGCACACGGGACAGGCCTTGACGAAAGTGGCAACGTCKTCCTTTATGGTGGGCCACCAGAACTTCCGCTGGATGAACTCCAAGGTGCGACCTACGCCCGGGTGACAGGTGAGGCGAGAGGAGTGCCCCCACAGAAGGACTTGGGACCTTGCTGCCTTGGGAACAAACAACCGATTGGCAGGACCTCCTTTAGGACCCGGTTCGATGGCTTGAGCTCGTTTCACGGTATCCTCAACTTGCCACGTGATCGGAGCCACGATCTTAGCGGCAGGAAGGACAGGCATGTCAGTATCTTCTCGAATGGCAGGAGAGTAGATTCGTGACAAGGCGTCCGGTTTGAGATTCTTCGACCCRGGTCTATAGGTGAGAATAAACTGGAATCGATTGAAGAAAAGAGACCATCGAGCTTGTCTGGAGTTCAACCGCTTCGCCTGTTGGATATACTCCAGATTTTTGTGGTCCGTAAGCACTTGAAACGGTTGAGAAGCCCCCTYGAGCCAGTGTCTCCATTCCTTCAATGACATCTTAACCGCTAGGAGTTCACGATCCCCCACAACGTAGTTCCTCTCGGCCGGGGTAAGCCGGTGAGAGAAGAAGGCGCAAGGGTGAAGCCTCTTGTCTTCACCCCTCTGAGACAGGACAGCTCCAACACCAACCTCTGATGCGTCTACCTCCACCACAAAAGGTTCATCCGCCGTCAGTAGTGTCAGGATGGGAGCAGAGAGGATGCGCTGCTTGAGTCCTTGGAAGGCCGTCTCAGCTTCTTCTCCCCACAGAAACCTTGCGTTGCCACCCTTGGTTAAAGCTGAGAGAGGGGCTGCCACCAAGCTGAAGTTCTTGATGAACTTGCGGTAAAAGTTAGTGAAGCCCAGGA
>NW_019953837.1:0-2125 GCF_002910315.2 Salvelinus sp. IW2-2015
TTGTAGAAACATCTCAAGGATTATCAATGGAAACAGGATGCATCTGAGCTCAATTTCGAGTCTCATAGCAAAGGGTCTGAATACTTATGTAAATATGATATTTCTGTTTTGTATTTTTCATCAATTTGCAAACATAAAAAAAAAAAAAAACTGTTTTCGATTTGCAATTATGGGGTATTGACTGTAGATTGATGAGGAAAAACATGAATTTAATACATTTTTAAATAAAGCTGTAATGTAACAAAATGTGGAAAAAGTCAAGGTGTCTGAATACTTTCCGAATGCACTGATTTATTTTTGCGCCACCTCCCCCAGTCGCCTAAAGATGAATGGTTTTGCCCATTGAAACGTTTTTTCTTCCCTCCGGCGTCCCACTGTTTTAGTTTAATGCAGTTACAAAGCACTGGTGTTTAAAATGAAAAGGCACCTGCAAAGTAAAATTGTTWATCTATTTTGTTGTGCTGTTACATTTGTYTCGCTGTTTCARGTCCAATGCACTCTTGYTGTTGTTACATATCATMTGAGAGGTGTGTGCCACAAGCAYTTTTTTCACGATGAGCACAGGCATGTCTGATTAGTCTTTTCTGTATTGCAGGCTCTGGGGGAATCTCATTTGCTTGTGTCCTCTCTCCTCGCCTCCTTCTCAAAACCCATTGGAGGAGAAGGTCAGATGGGAGACCCCTCTGGCTTTCTTATCCAATGGGTTATGAGAAGGAGGGAGGACGGAAGGAGTATGCAATTGAGWTTCCCCCACTGACTATGAGTASCCGTCCATCAGGCTAGCAAAGGTTGCACCTTTTCAGAAAATGAATGAATAGCTCGCAAGTAGATACTGAGAAATAATATATGGGGCAATTTATCAATTAGGATTTGCTATCTCTAATGGTTATGATAAATTAGGCAATGCTTCATGCTGTTAGAATATAGAAAAATTTGCATATATTTTTTCTGGCCTTCTGTTCGTAAAATATATGTATTTTTCATTCACCCAAGTTCAATATACACTATATATAGAGAAGTATGCGAACACCCCTTTAAATTAGTGGATTCGGCTATTTCGGATATATCCGTTGCTGACAGGTGTATAAAATCGAGCACACAGACATGCAATCTCCATAGACAAACATTGGTGCACCGTCGTAGGATGCCATCTTTCCAAATTCCTGACCTGCAAGAGCGGCTCTGATCAACTGTAAGTGCTGTTATTGTGAAGTGGAAACGTCTAGGTGTAACAACGGCTCTGCCTGCGAAGAGATAGACCGCACAAGCTCACAGAACGGGTCCTCCGAGCGCTGAAGCGCATAGATGGTAAAAATTGTCTGTCCTCAGTTGCAACACTCACTACCAAGTACCAAACTACATCTGGAAGGAATGTCAGCACAATAACTGTTCGTCTTGAGCTTCATGAGATGGGATTCCATGGCCTAGCAGCTGCACACAAGCCTAAGTGATAGGCCACACAAGCTCACAGAACGGGACCTCCGAGCGCTGAAGCGCGTAGCGTGTAAAAATTGTCTGTCCTCGGTTGCAACACTCACTACCAAGTTCCAAACTACATCTGGAAGCAATGTCAGCACAATAACTGTTCGTCTTGAGCTTCATGAAATGGGATTCCATGGCCTAGCAGCTGCACACAAGCCTCAGATGCGCAATGCCAAGCGTCGGCTGGAGTAAAGCTCGCTGCCATTGGACTTTGGAGCAGTGAAAACGTTTTCTCTGAAGGGGTGAATCATGCTTCATCATCTGGCAGTCTGACAGACAAATTTGGGTTTGGCTGATGCCATTAGAACGCTACCTGACCCAATGCATCGTGCCAACTGTAATGTTCGGTGGAGGAGGATTAATGGCCTGTGGCTGTTTTTCATAGTTCGGGCTAGGCTCCTTAGTTCCAGTGAAGTTTTAACGCTACAGCATACAATTACTTTCTAGACGATTCAGTACTTCCCAARTTTCTGGCAACAGTGTGGGGAAGGCCCTTTCCTGTTTCAGCAATACAATGCACAAAGCCAGGTCCATACAGAAATGGTTTATCGAGATTGGTGTGGAAGAACTTAACTGGCCTGCACAGAGCCCTGACCTCAACCCCATCGAACACCTTCGGGATGAATTGGAATTCCCAACTGCG
>NW_019953838.1:0-2125 GCF_002910315.2 Salvelinus sp. IW2-2015
GCGCTGCTGGGTCCTCCCACACAGTCTTGCTGACGCTGTTGCCTGCGCACATGCTGTGGTTGGTTAATGAGGAGAGCTGCAGTACACAGGCTGCCTTCTAATAGAACCACTTGAGCTATTAAATCACAACACTGGAGTCCATGTTGAGTCCATGTCATTACTGTCTCAGGTCTAATATATGGGCTCTCATCTGCTGCCAGACAGAGAGCCCTGACTCTGGGTGGTTCACTAGGTAAGAGCGTGGCACTAGCAACGCCAGGGTCGTTGGGTTCGATTCCCACGGGGTCGCACACAGTACAAATAAATTCATTATGACACAAAGAATGAAGTCGAAGTCATTAAATGATGGTGAAAATGGAAAAACATGTGTCTATTTAAATGAAGGTAGCTTTACCGTAGGTTGCAACAAAATGGCTTTCAGTCCACAACTGGCAAAMGTTTCCCTCTATTGCTCTGCCTTCCATTAGGCTCCACTTTCCACTTCATCATTTTTGGGGTGTTTTGATGTAAATCGATTCTGTTACGTTTCAAAATTCCAACCCGACATCACGGCTTCTTCCATCAATCTGCTTTTGTAGCATYACGATTTCATAGATCCTATCTGAGAACCAACTATTAATGCTTTCCCCCTTTCTCCACCATCACTAACCATCTAAACATGAAAAAAACACACACAACTTCCATTCTTCACTAGGTCTATAACTCCACAGGATCCAGGGGTGTGTCATGTATGATGATGATGATGATGATGATGATGCTGATCAAAAGAAGCACCTCTCCTCATCCAAACCTGACCCTGGCGGAACAGAGCGGCGGGCGAGTGGGGAGAGATACTTGAATTATACATCTGACAGACAGCGCCTGATTCACTAACACTAAACAAGGATTAGATGGAGCCAGATGTTATAGGAAGAGCCATGGCTGTATAGCTGAGGGACAGGTGGGAAGTATCCAGGCAACTAAAGTACCTTTAATTTAGCGAGAACAAAATAGGAGAATAAGAAAGAGAGAAAAAGTGTTGTTAACGCAGTGGGGGGGGTGACTGGATTTCAACGTTTCATTTAGCATTTCATTATGTTAGCGCCGGTCTATGTGTTGATGTGGTACAGTCACACATACTAGGACCCTCCTGCTTCCCATCAGTGTTTCTGATGAAGAACAAAAAAGGATGCTAGCACCCTATTCCCTTTAGAGTGGCAACAAGTAGTGCACTACATGAGAATAGGGGGCCGAGTTCCAAGTTGACGAAAAGGACAATAGGTGTCCTCCTAAMATCCCCCTCTTCAACCTAGCCCCAACTTCATTGGACTGACTGAGAGCCTCATCTTCACACATCCTTCATTTCCAACGCTGATGAGGGGCTTCGCTAGTGAGCTCTGCTTTGAACGGCTGCCCACACAATTAAGAAGTCACTGTTCATTTAGATGGCTGTCCAGAAAAGCCTGAGGTCTGCTTTGTATTCTCATGTTGGTTCTACTAATCACTGCTTTACTGTAGCCAGCCAGAGAAASAGTAGCTAGCTACCCTGTGTGCAATGCGGTGACASTATGGGCTGATTGGGCTACGGCTACAAAACTCTGCTGGTGGCCACTGATCACTTGTGGGGGTTTCCCCAGTCTCCTTGGTTGCGGTGGCAGCCGCCAATCTGGCAACCGCTCGATCCAACCTGGCAACCCATTCTGGTACCCTTTCATCTACACATTTTACTGAATGCAGAATTCAGGTGAAAAGTTGTGTTAAAGATTGGGAGTTGCGGAAAGAGAAGTAGGTGAAATCTAATTCCATTTTTTTCCGAATACATCTCCTTTTGATTGACTCCATTTGTTTGTCAAAGGAACGGGCCGGTGATTCCTTACTAAACACTTCCTCTCGTACCATAGTTGTATCCTTGGTGAGAGTTTCTACAACAGCTCTGCTAGTTCCTTGCTAGCCATTCATCTAGATAGTTGGATGCCTTTGTGTCTTTATGTGAGTCAGTGAGTACACTGCAGACAGACGAGACAGGTCTCCATAGAGTCTAGGCAGATGGCCCTGTGCCTGTTCTTCTATTCAGCCTGAAGGTCCTGCTGTGGTACTGACAAACCCAGCAGCCCGTACTCAGCTCAGCCACACACCAGCCTGGATA
>NW_019953839.1:0-2124 GCF_002910315.2 Salvelinus sp. IW2-2015
ATTTTATTTTAACTAGTGAACCTACACATTCTGAACAATTATAGTTTTAAGCAGTGTATTGGTAGTTAGTTAACATGCTACCTAACTGATCAACAATTATAGGTACAAGCTAATAACAAGGTATATATGCTATCTTATTGAACAAGCAACTTAACTCATAATGATGTGTGCGCTTGGCATCTCTCCAGGTTGTTGTGCTGCTTGGCTGGCTAGCTGCTCAATGGTTTCCTCCAGATATTGCCACTGTTCTCGCTCACACTGCAGTGCACACTGCCACCATCAGCTGTGTGTCTCTGACAGCTCCAGAAAGTCCACTCCTTGCATACGTACTGTAATTATGATGAATCATAGATTGGCAAGGAAATCCTCTTCATCTTCACTGTCCAACTGCATTGTCACATAGCCTATAAAGAACAAAGAACACCACACCTAACAGCAAACACCAAAACAACTACATATTTAGGTACATGTAATGTAATGATGGCCAGGAAATGCTACTTTGATAACAGGAAACACTGTCTGCATGGTTAGATTTAAATGTCTCCCAAAATGTCAAAATCTAACATTACCTCATTTTCACTATGAGTAAGTCTCCAAATGGTTCTCCTTCTGAAGAAGTGCTCTGGCCTGGGAAAGAGCAGATCACGTAAATCCTCCTTAGAGCGGCTGGGCAGCATGTCTGTGCTTATATTAGCAGCTGAAAAACACATTTAACCACATGGTAAATAGTTAAGTAATTAGCAACTAAATCATAGTTTATAGATGCAAAGTGTCAGGTTGATATAGGTTATGAGACATTAGCATACTGTCTTCCCTTTCCAGTTAATGCAGGAATGATTTACCAAGCTAGCTTATGTATTTAAAAAAAAAAAAATTCGTAAGGGGTGGATCAGCTTAATATTGCGTAAAGATTGCTTCCATCAATGTAATTGTCTGCATCATTTCCAATCTCCCGTATATTTTTGGGGTAAATGTATATATCCATATACATACACGGATGCATACATGTACACATAATAAATATATATATATATATATACACACAAACCTATATAGACATACATACTTTTTTAAAGAATATACCTTTATTATTATTCCCCGCAAACCCTACCACCGATCCCCCAATTGGAGTAAACTAATAAACACTTCTGCTTTTAACTTCAATTTATACATCTTATACACATTTTACAGACACAGTCTATTTTACAATAGTTACTTTTTGTTTTTAGTCCTTCCTCTATTTCTGATGTCTATTCTATTTGTAACTGCTATTTCACAAAAGTTCCGAACCTATATACATTTTACAGACCCGTATGTTTTACATTGGTTATCTTGTTATTAGTCCCACCTTTCAGCTCCATTCAACCCCTCCCATCTCTCTCTCAACATCATTCATTTTGGATTTCTATTTGCCATATATTTTTCAACTGTGCTGTGATGCTTCACAAAAGTACTGAACCTTTCTATTCTCATAGCTTCTACAGATTGTAAATTTAAAAATACATTTTTGCTAAAATTATTATTATATTATTGATTGATTGAATATGGCTTTGCAAATCACCTAGTATTGCCATCTGCAGCGTTAGTTCTAGGTAAATGTTGCAATTCTTCAGCCATTCCTGGACCTGTGACCAAAAACGAGCTACTTATGGACAATACCAAAATAAATGATCTAATGACTCTGCCTCCTCACAGCAGAATCTGCAGAGCTGGGAAGATTGTATCCCCCATATATATATATATAACATTCTATTGGTTGCAAGAATTTTGTATAGTAATTTAAAAAATGTGAGGTTTTGCTTATCAATTCATAAACCATGTGCCATGGAAGCGGTACATCGAAAATCTGTTCCCAACTATTTTGCAATTTATATGGCACAGCTGTCTGTTTTTGGTCCTTAAATGAAATTGGTATATGTTTTTATTTATCACACGTTTCTTTAACCATTTATGTTCTTTAATACAGGGCCGACATACAAGTTCCTTACTTTTTTCCCCTTCTACTTGCCTCTTCCATTTTTGTGGTAATGCTGCAATTAATCAGCTGTGATTTTGGGTAGAGCAGACATTTCCATATGTCTGTGTTAGCTGCATGTGTGACAATCAAGTTTCAAGTTTATTTTA
>NW_019953840.1:0-2122 GCF_002910315.2 Salvelinus sp. IW2-2015
CAAAGGTGCGTACTTCCGGCAGGGGAGGGTCCGGGTGGGCATCTACCCTCTGTGGCGGATCCGGTTCGTGATGTAGCACCCGCTCCCTATGCTGATCCCTCCGCTTCTGTGGAACCGGACCGTGGATCGCCGCCGGAGACGCCGGACAGTGAATCGTTGCTGGAGGAACCGGACCGTGAATCATCGCCGGAGGCTCTGAACTGGGAACCACCGCTGGAGGCTCCGGACTGCAGATCGTCGCCGGAGGCTCTGGACTGGGAACCCCTGCTGGAGGCTCTGGAATGCAGCTCGTCGCTGAAGACTCTGGACTGCAGATTGTCGCTGGAGGCTCTGGACTGCGGATTGTCGCTGAAGACTGGACTGCGGATCGTCTCTGGAGGCTCTGGACTGCGGACCGTCTTTGGAGACTCTGGACTGCGGACCGTCGTTGGAGACTCTGGACTGCGGACCGTCGCTGGAGACTCTGGACTGTGGACCGTCGCTGGAGACTCTGGACTGCGGACCGTCGCTGGAGACTCTGGACTGCGGACCGTCGCTGCAGGCTCCTTGCCATGGATCGTCCCTACAGGCTCCGGCCATGGATCGTCACTGGAGGCATCGTGCCATGGATTACCACTACAGGCTCTGGGCCATGGATTATCACTGGAGGCTTCATGCCATGGATCATCACTGGAGGCTTCGTGCCATGGATCATCACTGGAGGCTCTGGGCCATGGATCATCACTGGAGGCTTCGTGCCATGGATCATCACTGGAGGCTTCATGCCATGGATCATCACTGGAGGCTTCGGACCATGGATCATCACTGGAGGCTTCGTACGTGGAGCCGGAACAGGTAACAAAGAGATTTCCAAACTTCTCTGCCAATAACAGCTTGTTTTCAGTTTTCCCCTCCCCATTCAGACCACTCCCAGAGAGTCCTAGCAAAATCTTGCTTGAGAATTAGTTTTTCTATTACAGTAAGTTACTTAATTGTTACCCAGAAATGATTTGATATTGAAATAGAAGCAGGTGCATTCGGCCATTAAAATGAGGGACAGAGTTGTTGTTTTTTACCTTAAAATGAAATAAATAATAATCTTCATATATGACTTTGTCAAGGTGTCACGACTTCCGCCGAAGTCGGCCCTTCTCCTTGTTCGGGTGGTGTTCGGCGGTCGACGTCACCGGCTTTCTAGTCACCACCGATCCATTTTTCAGTTTTGTTTTGTCTGTATTACACACACCTGGTTTYAATTCCCCTATCATGTTCCCTATTTAACCCTCTGGCAATCATTTCTGTTCTGTCCGTGATTGTTTGTTTCATTAGTGGTTGTTGTTAGTGCTTGTGTGTTTATTATATTCCCATTGAGGAATTTTTGCTTATATTTTGAGTAAACGCCGTTATTTTGCTCAACACCTGTGTCCTGCGCTTGACTCCGCTACATCTCTGCACACAACCCTGACAGAATCACGGACCTGTTCAAATGGAGTCAGCAGGTGCAACCAGCCCTTCTCTCCCAGTAGAGGAGCAAGTCCAACAGCACGCGACCATGTTACACAGTCTAGGGACAGCCATGGATTGCGTGCTGCAAACAATGGACAGATGGGAGAGAGGAGGTCTCCCGGTTAATCATACCCCATCACCTCCGCCCGCACCTCAACCTAAACCGATGTCCACCCCTCCATCGTCAGGACCCAGTGGGATTCGGCTCTTGCTCCCAGGAGCGTATGACGGAACAGCAGCCGGGTGCCAGGGGTTCCTACTACAGCTGGAGCTCTACCTGGCGGCTGTTCATCCGTCCCCATCGGGACGCGAGAGGGTGGGCGCCCTCATCTCCTGCCTGACTGGTAAAGCCCTGGACTGGGCCAACGCCATCTGGGGAAGGGAAGGCCTAACTCTGGATGACTTCTCTCGCCGCTTCCGGGCAGTCTTTGATCATCCACCTGAAGGGAGAGCGGCGGGAGAGCGATTGTTCCATCTGAGACAGGGGATGAGGAGCGCTCAAGAATTCGCACTGGACTTCCGAACTCTGGCAGCTGGTGCGGGATGGAATGAGTGGGCCCTGATCGATCACTACAGGTGTAGTTTACGAGAGGACGTTCGTAGGGAGCTAGCCTGCAGGGACACCACTCTCAACCTG
>NW_019953841.1:0-2122 GCF_002910315.2 Salvelinus sp. IW2-2015
TGTACACGGGGAGCTAACATTAATGATATGCATGTCAACCTCTCATTGCTCAAATAGTAGGAGAGATTGACTTCATCACTACCTGTTTTGTAAGAAGTGTTGACAAGCTGAATGCACCAAGCTGTCTGTTTAAACTACTAGCACACAGCTCAGACACCCATTCATACCCCACACGACATGCCTCCAGAGGTCTCTTCACAATCCCCCTGTCCAGAACAGACTATGGGAGGCGCATCAGGTAACTGATGCAAGCAGTAGAATCAGATTTTTTAAAATTAGTTAGTTATACTATTCTGATATTGAATACTGCGCTGTTGGGTAGTGCTTGCAAGTTAAGTATTTCACTGTACTTGTGCATGTGATAATAAAACTTGAAACTTGTTTGTGTCCACTAAACCATTTTCTTCATAATGCATGTGCCCAGTGGCAACAGCACTGGTTGACATTCCTGCAGCCAGCATGCCAATTGCACGCTCCATCAAAACTTGAGACATCTGTGGCATTGTGTTGTGACAAAACGGCCCATTTTAGAGTGGCCTTTTATTGTCCACAGCACAAGGTGCACCTGTGTAATGATCATGCTGTTTAATCAGCTTCTTGATATGCCACAACTGTCAGGTGGATAAGATTATCTTGGCAAATGAGAAATTATCACTAACAGGGATGTAAACAAATGTGTGCACAACATTTGAGAGAAATACGGTTCTTGTGCGTATGACATTTTTGGGTGATCTTTTATTTCAGCTCTTAAAACATGAGACCAACACTTTACTTTTATATTTTTGTTCAGTGTAGTTGCAAAGTTGCTAATTAGCTAAAATGCAAAAAAAGTTGTCCATCATATGATTCAAACACACAGCAGTTGGGCTGCTAGACCTTCGCGTTATATGCCTAACCATCCTCCCCGACCAACCTCCCTCCTATYGTTTCTGTCTTAAGTAACCTACTGCCTTTAACTATGAGTGAAATGCTCTTTATACAAAATCGTGTGGTAGACACAAAAAAAATGTGTCTATTTCACAATAATTTATGATAGTGGGTTGATATCACATTATTTCCCAGTAAAATAGGAAAACAAAAAGCACCCCCCCCCGCAAAGCATGGGTATGTTTGTATTTGCCTATACTACTGTATAATCAGACATGTTCGGGGAAAACTTTAATCCATTAGAAGGGAGGTACTAATAATCAGTCTTTCAGTATGTGCATATGTAGATCCTACAAGTCAATAACAATGACTAATAATGAACGATGGACTGAATGTAATGCAGAGGCATTAACTCCTCAGTTTAGAGGCTCTGACGAAGTGCATTAGAGAAGCCTCCTCACAGGAAGGTCAACGGGTGTCTGTTAGTCTGACCCAGGCATAATGACCACCAGAGACGGATTGGATCTGGAATTGTTTTTCCTTGCTTCCTTCTTCACTGCCTTTGATATGCCAGGATATTCGGACTGGCAGCCGTGAAGGACGGATACAATCTGCTGGTAAACAAAGTAAAGATGCACAGTCTCTTGTGACGACTAGACACGCAAGATTTGGTTCTGGGTTGCCGAGATTAGGATGCATGATACGTATTCCGTTTTGCAGCGGATGCACGCACATCATTTGATGAGGTGCTTTTGCAGTTGGAGCCACATAATGCATTGTGCCAATAATCATTTGACACGACAGTTGAATATAATGCACATAAACTTTGCTGAATATTTTTCATTCCCAATGTGCCTTCAAGTATTGCCATTACCGAGGTTGTAATAGATGTGGTATTAATAAATCCTTAGAAACGCAACTTCATTCTTGCTTCGTGTCAGCCGCGTTAAAAAAAAAACGAATTCAACTGCTGTTCTCTTCAACATTTTCCTTTGGGACGTCACCTCCTCTCCTTGTACTCTGTGACGTTTTCCAACGATGTCGGGGTGAAGTCACAAGGCAAGGACAAAGGAAACGCCTAATAAAGAAGAGTTGGGAACTGCACTGGTGAGATGAAAGAAATAGTACTCACGGTCACTGCAGAATGCTCCTCTGTAAGTGGTCATGGTGCAGTCACAGGAGAAGCCCTCCCACTGCTGGAGACACACCCCCTGGTGATGGCACGAGTCCTCTGTACAGGTGCTGCTCGGGCCTG
>NW_019953842.1:0-2121 GCF_002910315.2 Salvelinus sp. IW2-2015
ACACACACACACACACACACACACACACACGTTAAGTGCTTAAGTACTGTTTAAAGCTTCCGGCATTCTAAATGAGTGTGACTATAGGAAAAAATAACCAGCTCTATGGATACAAAGACCAAGGAGCTTTTAAACTTGTCCAACGATGTTATGAAAACAGTGTGACCATCTGTACTGTTCAGCTAACTTTACACACATAGGTCTACACACTCTTCCTCCCTTCCTCCCACACACTATCACCGGGCGAGTTAGTTTTGCCCTGGGTTTTGAACAGTTTAGGCCATTTCATTGGTCCATATGTGAAATCTCCACCCATCCGTGGAACCGGGCCATGCAAAATGATCTTGCCCGCTTACTCCCGCTCTCACATGCATCCTCTCACACACACAATCATTCACACCCCACTCTTGCATATGCATCCTACCTTTGAGGCATCTCTGAGTAGCCTATTCCTATTCTGTTCTTCCTGTGCATAACCTAGTCAGTGGTCAAGTTATCAGGTTGCTAGCTAGTTAGGTAACATGACTAGCTAGCTAAACAATGTTGTTTGTTATCAAACCAAAATAGCGGATTGCGAGTAGTTTAAAACAGCCCACGACATGCGCATGAATCCGCGGCAGAAAGAAAAAAACATAGCTCCGGTAATACTGGGCATACTTTTTTGTTCCGTGTTGTGTTCTTATGGAAACGTGCGATTAAAAGGTTCCATGTGGTGAAGAAATGGAGGCGCGATTAAAAGCGGCAAAGAAACGTATGCCGATTAACACGTTAACCTTGACAGCCATAGTTTAAAAAAAAGTTAAACAAGTGCCTAACATTGAACATACGACCCTTAGAGCTGGAGCTTGCGGTTTATGCCAATCCTCCATCCCCATCCACAACGCCCTAGCAAAACCCAAGCCTACTTGACGGTAAGTAATAGCGCTCACCATTGCCCCTGATTCATCTACCAACTTCCTGCTTACCTGGATGGACGTTACATTTCGCAGTCTATCTTGAGCGACCTGGCTGTGCGCGCGCGCGCTCACACACACACACACAAAACAACACGTTTGGGGATTTGAGATGATGTGTAGTGAGGTGTGTGAGGTGGACTAGAGGGTGTTTTGGTTGTTTGGTAGGAGCTGGTTGTTTGGTAGAAGTAGGAGGGGGAGTCTCTATTTGCCTCCTTGTAGTTTGAGGCTAATTGTTTGGGTCAGGGTGGGAGCATGGGGATGGGGCCGTATGTGTCCCGGCAGCCAGGCCTTCGGTAACTGAGCTGGCGAGGGGGGAGAATGGACCCACTTCAGGGCCACACAGCCGGCCCAAACAGCACCTATTTTCTTGGCCAAACTGTCAGCCAGAACAACTTCATTGTGCCCAAATTGGAGTTGAAGCAAGGGGGTAGAGAGGGTGGAGAGCTGGGGGAGGGAGTGGGGGAAGAAAGGGGTCTGTGGGAACTTGGGGGACTGGAAAAGGGGGTGTCCCGGAGAAAGCGGAGTTTCTGAGTGGGGAAGAATAGAATAGAGTAGTGTGAGCTCATTTAGGAGGAGGATTCCCATAGAGTCTACATGAGCGGCGGCCGGCCTGGAGTGAGGCAGCCGATGGGATGTAAATTTATTCAAATAGATTCTTGGGAGGGAAAAAAGGGTTGCAGTTTTTTTCTTGTTCCTGTATTGTCAGTATATTCCCCATATTGTGCCGTGTTGTAGCCAACGTTAGTAGGACTTTCAAGCGTGTTAACCCTTTCAAGGCTGCTGGCCTGGACGGCATACCAAGCCGCATCCTCAGTGAGTGTTCAGACCAGCTGGCTTGAGTGTTTTACGGACATATTCAGCCTGTCCCTGTATTCCAGTCTGTTGTTCCCACCTGCTGCAAGATGTCCAACATTGTCCCTATATCCAAGCAAGCGAAGGTAACTGAACTAAATGACTGTCGCCCCATAGCACTCACCTCTGTCATTGTGAAGTGCTTCGAGAGGCTAGTCAAGAACCATATCACCTCCACCTTGCCCGATACCGTAGACCCACTAGAATTTGCATACTGCCCCAACAGATCCATGGATGACGCAATCGCCGTTGCACTGTACACTGCCCTATCCCAACTGGACAAGAGGAATACCAATGTGAGAATGCTGTTAAT
>NW_019953843.1:0-2121 GCF_002910315.2 Salvelinus sp. IW2-2015
TCCAGGCCTCTAAGTGGAGCTACTCCACAGTGCTGCAGGGTGGCGTAAGAGGGGGAGGACGGGTGACTGGCCCGTCTGACACGCTCCTGGGGTGGGCCACGGTGGTGCAGGGTTCTACTTCTCCGCAGCTGCCCCATTGAACTGGAGCCCTGGTGCTGCAGTGGAGGTGGCGGCCTGCGGTGGCCGGAGGGGGTACTGCAAGTGGAGAGGACAGGCGCATGGGCAGAGAGGGGCGCAGGGGCGTGGTGAGGGTTGAATAGGGACCCGCTACTTGAGCTGTGTCTGCTCAGACAGGGACGATCCGCCTTCCGGAACTGGACGGACGACACCCTGAAGATACAGAGGGCAACAGGAGTTATAAATGCGATGAAACAATGGTGAACAACATGCATTATCATCGTTCAACACTGGACTGAGGATACTTTGAAGATGGATGGCTATGGATCACGTTATAATGGAAAACTATGACAATCATAATGATCATTGTCTGGTGATGAACCCCTACCTGAAGAGTCCGTGGGGTGGAGGGCCCATGGATGGAGCGGCCAGGCCAGGCATGGAGCAGGAGGGCTGGGGCTGCATGGTCAGTGCCTCAGGGATGGCTTCAAGCAGCTCTCTGTGGTTCTTCTGGCAGCTGTCGCGGCGTTCCCGCTCGCACACCTCCCTCTGGTGGTGGAGACGAGCTTTGTACAGGCACATGCGCTTCTCTAACAGCCTCTGGAAGCGGCGGAACTCTCCCGTGCTCACGCTGTAGAACCCTGAGTCACTCAGCTCAGACGAGATGAAGGACTCAGATGATGGAGACCCTCCACCTCCACCCCCTCCTCCACTGACCGCCAGGCCCCCTCCCCTGGGGTGACATTCCTCCAGACCCCCCTCCTCTGTCTCCAGGCCAGAGAGGTCTCCCTGGTGCAGGCTACCGTCGGTCCAGCCCAGGCCACTGTCCAGCTCATGGTGGAGAGGTAGGTAGCCCAGAGGTTTCTCCAACATATAGTCCTCATCCTCAGTCTGAAGGAGAGAGAGAGAAAGGTTAGCGATAGCACACAGTCACACACACAGTATGCAGCTATACAGCACATACACACAGACATGAACACCCACCCACACACACGCAAGCACACACACACACACACACACACACACACATACACACACCTGGCTGTGGTAACTGCTGGGCTCTTCTAGGTTGTTGCAGCAGCCAATCAGACAGCTCTGATCCCTCGGAACATGACTGGCCAGCTCCAGGTCCTTAGAGAGAGAGGGGGGGATGAGAGAGTGAGAGAGCGAGCGGTTAATCAATGTGAAACTAACTATGAATAATGTGTGCTTACATGAATAAACAAGCATCTGATTTTTTGAAAATGCTAATTAGAGAACTTTGGTTATGTAATTTCCATGTTCAAATATAATTGTATTGGAGCGAACAAGCCTCTCAAAAAATGCCCCCTAAATATCCCTTTGTTATCAAAAGTCCTGATTATTAAGTATGGGCGTTAATGCAAGTCAATTACATGCTGTAGGTTTGCAATACAGATTTACTGCACTGAACTGTAGGTTGTGTCTGGCAGCAGTATCTGCGTCAGTGTGTGCTGTAGAAACAAACGAGCATGTTTGTAGATGGGAGAGAGGAGTGTGTTTTTCCCTCTGTATCCTAAGCTGAGCATACTTCCATTCTCCAAGGGGATTTCATTAGGCGCAGCTCACATTCCGCCCGCTGAACACGTGAGCGCTGTTTATGATTGTGTGAGCGTGTGCGTTTTTCGTTGAGTGTGTTTGGGTATATACTGTATGTGGTGTGTTTGTATGTGCTTGATGCCAAACGTGTCGATGATTTAGATGTAAATAAGATCAGGTTTTTGATTTGGTTATTCTTCTATTTATGCAGCGGCAAAGCACACTGACTGTTTGTGCCTGAGCAATCCTGCTTGTGTGTGTGTGCGCACGTGTGTTTATAGTTCCATCTCAGGTCCCTAATGTTTGTCGGCAGCATGAATAATTCCAGACTGGGTTGGCTGAGGGAAGCTGCTCCATTTTGAAAAAATGCATCGCTGTACAGCCCTGATCTACACTATGGTACATAGTCAGCCGCTCTGGAAAATAAAAGGGCCTTTTTTTTTTTTT
>NW_019953844.1:0-2121 GCF_002910315.2 Salvelinus sp. IW2-2015
CCAGAGGCGATCTCTCTTCTTTTCTAACCTTTTCTCTTTCTTTTAACTTTTTCTCTTCCTTTTTTCTTAAATTATACGGATTCTCCAATTAATTGAGCTGATTTTGAGTGCTGTTTCATCATTTTCCATGTGTTTTTCTGTTTTTGTTTTAGTGATTCACCATAGTGAAGGCGTAGGCTAGGTTTTCCTGGGATCTTATGTTATTGGTCGGATAGGTTTTTCAGATTTCTTTTTAGGGTTTTGCATCTTCATCAAACCAGTTTGTCTCATGTTGTTAAATTTTCTTAGGTTGTCTGTTGAATGTTTTGAAATCTCCTCTCGCTCTCATCTTTAGCTCTCACTCTCGTCTCGCTTTATTCTCCTCTCACACTTCTGCCCTGTTCTCTCTCTTTCTGTTTCTCTCCGCACTCTCTAGCTCTCTCTCGTCTCAGTCTTAACTCGTCTCCATCACTCTCCCTACTCTATCTCCTCTCTTCAAATCTCTCTCTACTCTATCTCCAGGTCCTTCTCTCCATCGCTCCATCTCTCTCTATCCGACCTCTCTCTCTCGTCCCTTCGCTCTCTTCATCTCTGTTGTCCTTATCGCTTCTTCTCTTTCGCTCTCTTCTCTCTCTGTTTCTCGTCTCTCTCTAGTCTGTGTAGGCTGCACATAATGAACGTCACACTCTAATCCTCTCTCTGCAGTAACCATGCAAACCGTCTACCCTGAGATACAGAGGGGGAGGAAAAAAGCGATAGAGAGATAAATGGATGAATGAAGACAGGAGGACAAAATAAAGGAGGACAGGAAAAAAACTATAGAGGGAATTATCACAGTGTTTTTCCTTCTCTCGTTTAATGTTCTCTTCCTCTCTTTCATCCTCTCTCTCTTTTTCATCTTTTCATTCAATACCTGTACGAGCGGATTAACATGACTTAAAATGCAAATCTACGGACGGAGAGATCTGGACGGAGGTAGAAATGGGAAAGGGGATGAGGAAAGAGAGGGGTTTGTCCCTCTGAGAGATTTCGTGTTGTACAGCTGGCGAGAGAACGAGGGGAAAGAGAGAGAGACAGCGGCAGGGAGAGAGAGGTGAAGAAGTGCACTCTAGAGAGAGAGAGAGAGAGAGAGAGAAGGAGAGAGAGAGAGAGAGAGTTGCCTGCTTTTTTCTGAGGAGCAGCACGTTGGACGGATCAGGATAAAGAGAAGATAGGACATTCTGTGACTCTGTGATTCCGTACAGACGAATCCGGATGACTAGGTTGGTTCCATCACTTTTATCTCTGGGAAAAGAAGGATGTCGCATAGAGATGTATAGATATCGCAACGTTGTATCTGTCTCAGTGGTGCTGCCCATACGCTCACACACGCCAAAATGGGATAGATACAATGGCGCAATGGTCTCTATACATCTCTATGCGACAAGCGGGAAAGAATGAGGAAGTGGATATAATGTCATTTCTTATGATAATCTGTGAAATTATAATTCTGTTATAATATTTATGACTATGTATAGCTTTGGAAGACTGTAAACCGCCCACTTTTTGGAGTAGTTCGAAGGTACAGTTAATTCTCCTGCTTTTGAGAGGACCTGGCTACTGTACCGGGAGWCAACCAGCAATTGTGCTAAGCTAGCGATATGCTAACTTTAATAATCTCCAAGCTGCATGCAGACACATAAAAATGGTATTAGTTTGTCTGACTCTGGGTAAGTAGATAAATTACCTGAATCTCTAAATCTTGCAGCATTCATTTAAAACAAATAGAGAAACAGAAAAGGAGAGATAATCTCCTGCCAAATGTATGACCATACTAGAGACACATATTTCCCTCAGATTACACAGATCCACAAAGAATTCGAGAAAAAAATTACAATTTTGATTATCTCCCATATCTACTGTTGCCACAAGAAAAGGTCAACCAGTGAAAAACAAACACCATTGTAAATACAACCCATATTTATGTTAAATTATTTMCYTTKWKTACTTTAACTATTTGCACATGATGTGACATTTGAAATGTCTTTATTCTTTTGGAACATTTGTGAGTATAATATCTACTGTACATTTTTAATTGTTTATTTCACTTTTGTTTAATATCTTCGTGACTTGCTTTGGCAATGTAAACATATGTTTCCCATG
>NW_019953845.1:0-2120 GCF_002910315.2 Salvelinus sp. IW2-2015
AAGCTGCAAATGTAAAACTATGATTTATACTGAAATATGCAAATGTTTTGAACAAAATAGATTTATTGTATAACATGTTATAAGACTGTCATCTGATGAAGTTGTTTCTTGGTTAGTGACTAATTCTATCTCTATTTGGGGGTTTTGTGCAAGCTACCTGTGCTGTGAAAGAAATGTCTGTGCTTTTTTGTATTTGGTGGTGAGCTAACATAAATATACGTGGTGTTTTCGCTGTAAAACATTAAAAAAATCGGACATGTTGGCTGGATTCACAAGATGTGTATCTTTCATTTGCTGTATTGGACTTGTTAATGTGTGAAAGTTTAATATTTCTACAAAATATTTTTGGAATTTCAGCAATTTTTGTTTTGGATTTTTCCCCAAACATAACACTTTGTATTCAGGACAAAAAGTGAATTGCTTTGCCACATTTTTTGCAGAATTACTTTAGTGCTTTGTTGCAAACAGGATGCATGTTTTGGAATATTTGTATTCTGTACAGGATTCTTTATTTTCACTCTGTCAATTTGGTTAGTATTGTGGAGTAACTACAATGTTGTTGATCCATCCACAGTTTTTTTCCTATCACAGCCATTAATAAACTCTAACTGTTTTAAAGTCACCATTAGCCTCCGTCTCGAGCAACTGAGTTAGGAAGGACGCCTGTATCTTTGTAGTATCTGGGTGTATTGATACACCATCCAAAGTTTAATCAATAGCTTCACCATTCTCAAAGGGATATTCAATGTCTGCTTTAAAAAAATTGTTTTACTCATCAACCAATAGGTTCCCTTTTTTGCAAGGCATTGGAAAACCTCCGTGGTCTTTGTGGTTGAATCTGTTTTTCAAATTCACTGCTCGACTAATAGACCTTACAGATAATTGTATAGGTGGATTACAGAGAATACAATTTATGTGACTTGTTAAGCACAATTTGACTTTAGGCTTGCCATAACAAAGAGGTTGAATACTTATTGACTCAAGACATTTCAACTTGTCATTTTTAATTCATATTGTAAAAAATTTGAAAAACATTATTCCACTTTCACATTATGAGGTATTATGTATATGACAGTGGGAAAACAAATCTATATTTACTCAATTTTTAAATCAGGCTGTAACAAAATAAAATTAGGAATAAGTCAAAGGGTGAATGTACTTTCTGAAGACTGCGGATGAACTGTCTGGTCCATAATTATTGGTACCCTTGATAAAGATGAGCAAAAAACACTTTATAAAATAATAAATACAAGTACCACCCAGGGTTACACGCCCCCCTCCTGTAAATCTTTTCCAAGATGTACGCTTGCCATGTGCGAGAGCGCGAGAGAGTCGTGTGGTTTCACCAGAACACGAGAATCTTGTTTCCATTGATCTATCTTTAGGTGCATTTTTGGAAAATGTGTCTTTTACAAGGAGTGGCTCCGTCTGCCACTACCATAAAGCCTGATTGTTGGATTGCTTCAGAGATGCGTTTCCCTTCTGCGAAGTTCTGCCGTCTCCACAGGTAGAAACTCTAGAGAACTCTAGTCCAGGATATGCCACTCCATCAGGTATTTTTGGTCATTCTCCCTGGACCATGAAAGCCCCTTCTCACAGCCAGATGCTCAGTTTGCCGCGTGGCAGCTTTAGAAGAGCTTGGCTGGTTCCAACTTCTTCACATTTAAGAATTAAGAGGCCAACTTGTTCTTGGGAACCTCAATGCTGCCGAATTTTCCAAGCTGTTTAAAGGCACAGTCAACTTAGTGTAGTTAAACCTTCTACCCTACTGGAAATTGTGATACAGTGAATATAATGGTTAAATAATCTGTCTGTTAAACCAATTATTGGGGAAAATGACTTGTCCTCAATTGCGCAAATAGATATCCCGAACCGACACTTTGCCAAAACTATAGTTTGTTACAAGAAATTTGTGAAAGTGGTTGAAACTTCCGACTTCAACTGATTTATATTAACATATTGGTAAATATTAATCAATATTTAAATGACCAATATTAGATCAATGTAAAACTCAAAAATAGAATTTTGGATACTTCAAAAAGTTCAGATGAGACAGATGCGTCATGGAAATGTTGCACAATTACTTTTGGGGGGCGAACGTGACAGAAGAGGTTCTGTGA
>NW_019953846.1:0-2120 GCF_002910315.2 Salvelinus sp. IW2-2015
GCAAGCTTTGATGAGATGGCAGCCCAAGGTGTGTGGGTGTGCAGGGTTTTTTCTGCGTCAAAAAGAGGCTTAGGCGGGGGGGGGGGCTTGGCAGGCGGCACGGTCGTGCCTTTTGGCGTAGCTGAATTTTAGAGGCCGTCATCTTGGAGGAAACACTGGCTTCTAGCCACAACGGTTGAAGCGTTAGAGCCAGATTCGTAGGAAGACATATTCAACATGCCACAGTGGCTTCAGACACAGCCAGAAGATTCTGTTGACCACAGAGAGAGGTAGGTTCTATCGGTTCTCCTCTACCTTACCTGGCTGGCAAAGTACCAGGATGTTGTCTCTGGGTTTGAATCTAAATTTATAGAACAACGTTTTAAAACTGAATCTGAATTCGTCTAAGTTGAATATATGAAACTTTGATAAACCTAGAAATTATGGTTCGTAAACTTAATACACGGACGATGAATGCAATATTTACCATATTAAAACTTAACATATAATTTCAAAATTTAATGCATTATTCATTAAATTCAGGCTCAAAGCATGAAATAAAAGTTCAATTTATGAATTCAAAGATTAAATTTGTCCATTACAAATAACTAAAATATAAAAGATGCAATATTGTAACTTATTGGGCGACCTGACCAAATTCACATAGAAATGTGAGTTATAGATCTGTCATTCTCATTGAAAGCAACTCTAAGAAGCTGTAGATCTGTTCTGTGTGCTATTTCTGTGCTTCCTGTTAAGCTTAATTTTTGCTTCTTGTACTTCCGGTTTTATACACCACCTTCCAACAGCTGAAAATACATTATTTTTGTCTTATGGAGAAGATTTCACAGCCCTTTTTTTTAGATGGTACAATGATTCTCTACACTATACTTGTTTGTTTTTGTCACAAAAACTGAAATTAGGCGAACTACTAGAATTTTTAGCAACCAAGAAATATTAGCGCAATGTCTGCATAGTGCACCTTACAAAAAAAATAAAAAATCTTTATCCTAATACAAAATGATGGAATTAAAATACAATTTCCATTGGCATTGAAATCACTCCATATCTGTGGGTGTTATTTTTATTTGTTGTCTCTTTTTAATATTGAGCTCAGTAGCAACTATTATACAACCTGGATATTTCAAGCTTTAAGGTACGAAGCGCGTGAAATGCGCAATTTGTGCATTAGCCATTGTGGGTGCGTTGGGCATTATAAGTAAAGTAAAATATAACAATACTTTATTGTCAGCTCACAATTCATGACATCACAGGATCAGGTTTGACATGGATTATGTTGAATCATTTCTGCTCGGACATGTTAGATGGAATAAAGTATTTATTGCATAGCCTTCCAGTAGTCTATTACGCAGTCTGAAAGCATTAGGAACGACTTTCATAAGGTGATTTCTAATTATTCCTATTGCATGACGCCACAACACAAATATTGGTGCCACCAAATCATGGGCCCGGTGCCACCAAATCATGGGCCGGGTGCCACCAAATCATGGGCCGGGGTGCCACCATATCATGGGCCCGGTGCCACCATATCATGGGCCCGGTGCCACCATATCATGGGCCCGGTGCCACCATATCATGGGCCCGGTGCCACCAAATGATTGGCCGGGGTGCCACCAAATGATGGGGCCGGGGTGCCACCAAATGATGGGGCCGGGGTGCCACCAAATGACATGGGGCCCGGCGGTGCCACCAAATCATGGGCCGGGGTGCCACCAATCAATCGGGCCGGGGTGCCAAAATCATGGGCCGGGGGTGGCCGCCAAATCATGCGGGTGCCCCAAATCATGGGCCGGGCGTGCCGGCAAATCACTGGCCGCGGTGCCCAACAATGCCACCGTGAATCATGCGCCCGGTGCCAGCCAAATCATGGGCGGGCGCCACCAACCGAAAGTTAGTGTACCAGGGGGACATGTTAGTCTCGAGTCTGTCGAGGGTGGTTTTTAATGTGTTCTTCTGCCGATTGGCTGTTTGGATAGAGAGTCATGGCGTTTTTAGGATGTTAATGCAAATTCCAATCGTTGCGTCGGACAACGGCTATGTATGTTTGTTCCACATTGACGGCATTGATTATGTTTAACTGTAGAATATAGATACTATAGATTCATGTAATCTCTCTCTTT
>NW_019953847.1:0-2119 GCF_002910315.2 Salvelinus sp. IW2-2015
CCGTGTAATATAGCCAAGTTATCATTTACTCTGTACTGGTACCCCATGTATATAGCCAAGTTATCATTGACTCTGTACTGGTACCCCGTGTATATAGCCAGGTTATCATTGACTCAGTGCTGGTACCCCGTGGTATATACAAGTTATCATTGACTCTGTACTGGTACCCCATGTATATAGCCAGGTTATCATTGACTACGGTGCTGGTACCCCGTGTATATAGCCAGTTATTCATTGACTCGGTGCTGGTACCCGTGTATATAGCCAAGTTATCATTGACTCTGTACTGGTACCCCGTGTATATAGCCAAGTTATCATTGACTCAGTATTGTTACCCAGTGTATATAGCCAGGTTATCATGACTCTGTACTGGTACCCCGTGTATATAGCCAGTTATCATTGACTCGTGCTGTACCCTGTGTATATAGCCAGGTATCATTGACTCTGTACTGGACCCGTGTATATAGCCAGGTTATCATTGACTCTGGACTGGTACCCCCTGTTATATAGCCAGGTTATCATTGACTCTGTCTGGTACCCCCGTGTATATAGCCAGGTTATCATTGACTCTGTACTGGTACCCCATGTATATTAGCCAGGTTATCATTGACTCTGTACTGGCTACCCCGTGTATATAGCCAGGTTATCATTTACTCGGTGCTGTACCCTGTGTATATAGCCAGTTATCATTGACTCTGTACTGCGACCCCATGTATATAGCCAGGTTATCATTGACTCTGTAACTGGTACCCCGTGTATATAGCCAAGTTATCGTTACTCATTGTGTATTTGTTTGTCTATTATTATCATTTGTTTTTCTCTCTGCATTGTTGGGAAGGGCCCATATGTAAGCATTTCACTGTTATTCTACACCTGTTGTTTAATGACGCATGTGACAAATAAAATGATTTTATTTGATTGTGTTTCTTTTGAGCCACAACAGCTGGTCTCATTCTTTAGACACAACAGCATCCTTTAGTTTTAGACAGTATGTAACTGACGCTGCTCTTCCACAGCTAGATACACAAAGATGGACACTGATCATTTCCCTTCACAGTAATGCAGTGTTGTTGTTGCGTTTGACCCATTGACCCCAAGCATCACGGCTGACCCCGGAGGTCACAAGGGGGATTATGGGTGCTGACCCTTGAGTCCATAGGGATTGTGTGGGAACAGCAACCTCAGCAGATTAATAATAAGAGATAAAACTCATCGGAGGTCTAGAGGTCAATGTGTGGCCACAGTAGTCAGTAGAAACCTGGAAACAACCAACTATCTAAGTCCCTTGGCTTTATCCCTTACCYTTTCCTTTCAGAGCAGCGTTTTCCATTGGACCAGAGCAGAGATGGGTATCCATCAGTGGGTGCAGGCTTTTGTGTCATCCCAACACTAACACTCCTGATTCAAACCATTAATCATTGTCTTCATTTTAGATAATTGTTAGTTGAAGCAGAAGTGGTTTTGCTGGGCTGGAACAAAAGCCTTCACACACTGTGTGCCCCTCTCTAGGAATGGAGATGCCCACTCTTGTTCAACAGGGTCTGTTTTGATCCATATAGAGACTCAGGCCTTGGTGTCCCTGCGAACAAGACTAACAGACAGAACCCATAGGGGTGAATATGCGGRTAAAACACATCAATATTCTCTGTGCGTTCGTTTAATCAATCAGTTTAGATGAAAACCCTTCTTAGGGACGATGCCTTTTGATAGGTAGATTTTACACACTGGTGTTCGCCTTGTTTTGCTTTGTGTGGTGATGCTGAAGAGATGTATAATTGGCTTCTGTCAATAGGGACCTGTGAGTTTTGGKAGCAGCTAAATAAGATYGAGAGAGATCGATGGCCACTGAGAGATCCAAGGACAACGTGTCCATGTCCCCTCCACAAACCTGCTGTRAGGGAGCACGACTGCTGCCAGCTATTTCTCACCCAATACACACATCRCGGATACAGTGTACACACACACACACAGCTCGCGCAGTGCACACATACAAACACACACACTTTAAACCGAACAACGCACAGATAAACACCTCAAAAAGCGCACACACACACACATATGCATGAACTAACAAACACACAAACCCAGACACACACCTTGTGCACAAACCTCACACACA
>NW_019953848.1:0-2118 GCF_002910315.2 Salvelinus sp. IW2-2015
GGTCTAAGGTGAAAGAATAATACAAATATCAATGTCCCCTTCTTCACTCACCTGAACCACATGAGTCCAGAGAGACAGAGGATGAGAACCAGAACAACCACTATGATTCCTACAGCTGCAGTCACAACTGAGGTCTGTTTCCCTAAAAGACAATAATGTTATTATAAACTGAAAATGAATTTACAGCAATAAAGAACATTAATGCAAAACGTGTCTATATAAGCATATGAAAAGTTATAAACCAAAGCGTAATAAAGCAAACTAGAAGAAGATTACCTTGAAACGTCAATTTCTTATTGAACATCATTTTGTATTGAAGTATTAAAGATTAAACTTTACCTGCTACAATGATCATCAGAGCTGTAGAGTTCATAGATCCTCTTCCATTCTGGGCCTCACAGTAATATTCTCCTCTGTCCTCAGAGATGATGTTAGTGATGCTGTAACTCTGTCCTGATGCTTTTGGTGAGGCTAAGTTCTTCTTGTACCAGGTGTATTTGTCCACAGGTGGGTTGGCATCACTGCTGCAGGTCAGAGTCACTGAACTGCCCTCCACTACTTCACCAGAGGGACTGACTGACACTGAGGTGTTCTTTGGGCCATCTTGTGGACAAAATGTAACACATTGTTCATACATAGAGCTTTACATGAGGAGCATGGTGGACAGTATAAAAAAATATATATATACAAAAATGTTTATAAATGTCCCTTTTTCAGGACTCTGTCTTTCAACGATAGTTTGTAAAAATCTAAAAACTTCACAGATTTTCATTGTAAAGGGTTTAAACACTGTTTCCCACACATGTTCAATGAACCATAAACAATTAATGCACCTGTGGAACGGTCGTTAAGACACTAACAGCTTATAGACGGTAGGCAATTAAGGTCACAGTTATGAAAACTTAGGACACTAAAAAGGCCTTTTTACTGACTCTGAAAAACACCAAAAGAAAGATGCCCAGGGACCCTGCTCATCTGCGTGAACGTGCCTTAGGCATGCTGCAAGGAGGCATGAGGACTTCAGATGTGGCCAGGGCAATAAATTGCAATGTCAGTACTGTAATACACCTAAGACAGCGCTACAGGGAGACAGGACGGACAGCTGATCGTCCTCACAGTGGCAGACCATGTGTAACAACACCTGACGAGCCCCGGGACGTAATGGTCGTGAGAGGACTGGTAGTGTGGTGAGCCCAGGATTGACTAATAAACCCTCAGTCCCTCAGATAGGTTTGAATAAAGAGAACATTACCTTAAAAATCCATAAATGTATATATTATTGTGGCATTTACATCTATAGCTATATACAGTGTTTTTTCTATCATTATTTTAGGCTGTCTGTATTAGTGTATGAGCATAAACATAGGCTAACTGAACGCCCCAAATAGCGACACATCCAATCATCAAATAATGCTTAGGAACGGGAAGAAAAGTTAAGGTCAATCATGCAGGCAAAAAAGGACATTGATTGAAGGTTCGTTCGATAAGACAAAGCTGTGAATGGAGAGTTTAAAATAAAGATGAAGAGGAGGCCAGAAAATCATGATTGGAAATATTGGGAAGTGGTAAAAGGGATAGTTAAGCAGTGCAGTGTCTGTCCCTGTACGCACGAGCGTTCAGATGGTCAGGATAGAGCCTGCAGGAAGGTAACACATGAGGCAGGAGGTCTTCCCTTACGCACAGCGTTGAGATTGCCTGCAATGACACACAGCTCAGTCCGATGATGCATGTGACACACCGCCCCAGACCATGACGAGACCCCTCACCTCCAAATCGATCCCGCTCCAGAGTACAGGCCTCGTGTGTATAACCTCATTCCTTCGAAGATAAACACAAATCCGACCATCACCCCTGGTGAGACAAAACCCGCGTCTGTCAGTGAAGAGCCAGATCCTGTCTGGTCCAGCGACGGTGGGCTTGTGCCATGGCGACGTTGTTGCCGTGATGTCTGGAGGACCTGCCTTACAACAGGCCTACAAGCCCTCAGTCCAGCCTCTCTCAGCCTATTGCGGACAGTCTGAGCACTGATGGAGGATTGTGCGTTCCTGGTGTAACTCGGCAGTTGTTGTTGCCATCCTGACCTGTCCCGCGTTGATTTCAGATGTACTGATCCTGCTA
>NW_019953849.1:0-2118 GCF_002910315.2 Salvelinus sp. IW2-2015
AGTATACTATACTGTATATATTATTATACTATACTGTAGGTATATAATATTATACTATACTATATAGTAGTATACTATATATTATTATACTATACTGTAGGTATATATTATTATACTATACTGTATATATTATTATACTATACTGTAGGTATATAATATTATACTATAATGTAGGTATATATTATAATACCCTACTGTATATATTATTATACTATACTGTAGGTATATAATATTATACTATAGTATATATTATTATACTATACTGTAGGTATATAATATTATACTATACATTATTATACTATGTATTATTAAACTATACTGTAGGTATATATTATTATACTATACTAGATATTGTTATATTATATATTATTATACTATACTGTAGGTATATATTATTATACCATACTATATATTATTATACCATACTGAAGGTATATATTATTATGCTATACTGTAGGTATATAATATTATACATTATTATACTATATATTATTATATGATGCTGTAGGTATATATTATTATAGTATACTATATATTATTATTATTATTCCATACTGTAGTATATATTATTATACTATATTATTATACTATACTGTAGGTATATAATATTATACTATACTGTAGGTATACATTATTATACTATACATTATTATACTATATATTATTATACTATACAGTAGGTATATATTATACCATACTGTATATATTATTATGCTATATATATTACTATACTATACTGTAGGTATATATTATTATACTATACTATATAGTATTATACTATATATTATTATACTATACTGTAGGTATAAATTATTATACTATACTGTATATATTATTATACTATACTGTAGGTATATGATATTATACTATAATGTAGGTATATATTATTATACTATACTGTATATATTATTATACTATACTGTAGGTATATAATATTATACTATACATTATTATACTATATATCATTATACTATATATTATTATACTATATATTATTACACTATACTGTAGGTATATATTATTATACCATACTATATATTATTATACTATACTGTAGGTATATATTACTATACTATAGTAGATATTATTATACTATATAATATTACACTATACTGTAGGTATATATTATTATACCATACTATATATTATTATACTATACTGTAGGTATATATAATTATGCTATACTGTAGGTATATAATATTATACATTATTATACTATATATTATTATACGATGCTGTAGGTATATATTATTATACTATACTATATATTAGTATTATTCCATACTGAAGGTATATAATATTATACTGTAGTATATATTATTATACTATACATTATTATACTATATTATTATACTATATATTATTATACTATGTATTATTATACTATACTGTAAGTATATATTATTATACTATACTGTAGGTATATTATATTATACCATACATTATGATACTATATATTATTTTAATATGCTAAATATTATTATACTATACTATATATTATTATACTATATATTATTATACTTAAGGTATTTATTATTATACTATAGGTATATATTATTAGACTATACTGTAGGTATATAATATTATACTATATAGTATTATACTATATAGTATTATACTGTAAGCATATATTATTATACTATACTATATATTATACTATATATTATTATACTATACTGTAGGTCAATATTATTATACAATATATTTTTCTACTATATGTTATTATACTATACTGTAGGTATATATTATTATACTATACTATATATTATTATATTATACTATACTATTGATACATCTGTACAGAAAGCAGGCATTCCTGGTTTCTCTGGTTGCCTGGAACATACTAGTATGATTTGGCACCAGATCCAAACAGCTAAGAAAGACAAGAGAGACCTCTATGTCATCTTCCTCGACCTGGCCAATGCCTTTGGCTCAGTTCCCCATGAACTCCTCTGGGAATCCTTCAACTTTTTCCACGTACCAGAACCCATCACTACACTGGTAAAGGCCTATTTCCAAGACCTGCAATTGTGTTTTACAACACCTGACTTCACAACAACATGGCAGCGCTTGGAAGTGGGCATAATGGCAGGCTGTACAATTTCACCTCTGGCCTTC
>NW_019953850.1:0-2117 GCF_002910315.2 Salvelinus sp. IW2-2015
GGGACATAGAGCAGTGATGGGACATAGAGCACTAATGGGACATAGAGCAGTGATGGGACATAGAGCAGTGATGGGACATAGAACACTGACGGGACATGTGTACATGAGGAATGTTGACGACGTCATCCCGAGACCGTGTATGTTACGGTAACGGATTAGACAGGGATGTATGTGGTGTTATTAAGGCCGACTGACTGTCCACGAGGAAGGACCTCTAGTTCATCTTCACATTTGATCTGTTATGATGCTAAATGGCTAAATTGTAATTATTTTGCCACCGTGGCCTATTTATTGCCTTACCTCTCTTATCTTACCTCATTTGCACACACTGTATATATACTTTTTTTTGTCTATTGTGTTATTGACTGTACGTTTGTTTATTCCATGTGTAACTCTGTGTTGTTGTTTTTGTCGCACTGCTATGCTTCATCTTGGCCAGGTCGCAGTTATAAATGACAACTTGTTCTCCACTAGCCTACGTGGTTAAATAAAGGTGAAATAAAATAAAATAAATAAAAATGAAACTTTTATACATTCAACCGCATAACCGCTAACTGTTTATTACAATTTCATTGTTACAATTTATTTTAGTTTATTACAATTTATTTTAGTTATTACAATTTATTGCAATTTATTTTAGTTTATTGCAATTTTTTCTTTTTTTTATTACAATTTATTTTAATTTATTACAATTTATTTTATTTTATTGCAATTTATTTTAATTTATTACAATTTATTTGAGTTTATTACAATTTATTTTATTACAATTTCAAGTATAGAGAGAAGTGAATGTGTTCCGCCTGGTAGGTTCACGATGCGTTTCCTTTTCCTCCTCAGGTGTTATTCCATCTCCATAAGAAGATGAAGAATATGTCCAAGAAATCTGACCGATCAAAAAGAAAGGTAGGCCTGTTTCTCTACTGATACACCTGTGACTCCAACGTAACACCTGTTTCTCTACTGATACACCTGTGACTCCAACGTTACACCTGTTTCTCTATTGATACACCTGTGACTCCAACGTAACACCTGTTTCTCTACTGATACACCTGTGACTCCAACGTAACACCTGTTTCTCTATTGTTACACCTGTGACTCCAACGTAACACCTGTTTCTCTATTGTTACACCTGTGACTCCAACATAACACCTGTTTCTCTTGTTGACTCCCAACAGTAACACCTGTTTCTCTATTAGTAGTTACACCTGTGTTCTGCTATTGTTACGAACCTGTGACTCAACGTAACACACTGTTGCTCTATTGTAGACACCTGTGGCATCCACATAACAACCTGTTTTCTCTATTAGTTAACCTGTGACTCCTACATAACACCTGTTTCTCTATTTGACCAGCCTGTGCACCTCCCACATAAACACCTGTTTCTCTATTGGACACCTTGACTCCAACGTAACACCTGTTTTCTCTATTGTTACACCTTGTGACTCCAACCATCAACAACCTGTTTCTCTGTTTGATACACCCTGTAGGACTCCAAGCGTAACACCTGTTTTCTCTAACCTGATACACACTGTGGGCTCCAACGTAACTTTCAGTGTAGAGTATGTGTTAATATCGCAGGCTTAGCAATATTGTCCTCCTTCTGAATGAAGCTTGATACCAATGTTAACTGGTTGTCCGTTTCTGTGGTGATCGGTACGAACGAACTCGGCGTTTAGCGATAGAAGGCTTTTTCTAGTTTTACTTTATATTTACAAGCACTTCTTGTAAGTGACACGTTCTGGGGTAAAAGCAGTCTGCTAACTGACTAGTACAAGTTAAAAATTGCAACCTTTTTACACATATTAAAGCGTGTTGGCACATACTCAACACCAAAAGCATATGAATTATTATTTGACCTCACCTCAATTTGCAGCTAAAAGCTTCAAACACCAACACAGAGTGTCACAGGAGGTTGGCACTCGACACACGATAACACACAACACAACACACACCACACACACACACACACACACACACACACACACACACACACACACACACACACACACAACACACACACACACACACACACTGCTTTGAGGGACTAAGTTATGTTGTTACCCTCCAACCAACTGTTTGCGTAATAGTTGACTACTGACTGTTGTAATACTGACTAC
>NW_019953851.1:0-2116 GCF_002910315.2 Salvelinus sp. IW2-2015
ACTTGTTGTTTCCCATCTGTTAAGGGTATTGTTTGTGTGGTTACTGATCCTGAACTCATTATCATCAACCTCTCTGATAAACTATTGTTCTTCCCTCTAATATGGAGTCTCGGATCCAATCTGGCTCCATAGTTTTGCGGGGAAACTGAAATGATCTCAGCTGCACTGCTGCGGACCTAATTACATCACAGGGAGTCAAGGGGGAGACGAGAGAGGCCAGACCTGGTTTCTCGTTTGTCGGTCGACCCTCTGAAATCACAGGGAATGGAGACGTACTGTGCCCTATGATGTCACTGGCCATAAAAAAAATTGCTTTACGTTTGTTGTGTTGTCTATAACTGATGTTGTATTGTCACAAGGATTTTGTTTCTGTAACTACTCTTCTTGTTTACCCTTGAGATTAAGCAGAGAGTCAGAGTTTCTTTCTTTATCTGTCTGATAAATAGACATATTGTGTTCATCCTTTACTGTCTTCAATCCGAACGCTAGACTGGCGATCAAATTGTATTTGTTGTTTTGAACTTTTTGTCTAAAAAGCTATGCATTTCTTTGTTGACTTCTAAATCCAGATAAATATTGGTTGAACTGGGTGTCTGGATCTAAGATTAGTGTAATTATTAGATAATAATTCATGTAAATATCTGGAACTCAACACAGGAAACACATTGTCTTATATTGACAATCCATCCACTTACTTTAAAAGAGTCTACTGTTTTATTTGGCAGAATGCCATCCCTATATCCCTATCCCTGATGCTCGGGTTCTTTTCTGCTGGCCTGGCAAAGAACAATAACTTTGAGTTTTCATTTAATTAACTCAGCTTTTTTATGCACTTTGTAAAGGTACTGTGACAGTACAGAAATCAACCAGTTATTAGTCCATCGGCTCTTCTGTCTGCAGACTTAAGTCTCCCGGTGTAGAACTGCTGTTGTACACCCAGAAAAACGCTCTTAGAGCAAATTGCCTCCGTAAATATTAGCTGTATAAACAGGTAATATGTACAATTCTGGCAGCGCGAATCAGCCTGGATAGTTACGTCTGCTACCGTAGGTCAACGAATAATGGAAATGAAACTAATTCTTCCTGACCCAGTGCCAAACCTATACACATTTATAAGCAAGGCCCAGAAAGATCTAGAGATTCGAATTATGTGAGGGAAGCAATCTGTGTTTTAGTAATCGGGATAGAATATCCAGGCCTTCCACTCCGTACACAGCTTACCTCCACTGACCTCTTCCTCAGTTACCCGTGCTGTGCAGAAAAGTACAGGGAAAACGTTGTTTGTGATCAATGTTGTACATTGACAAAACAGGGCGTACCATATCCTATACCGTATCCTGTTTCTAACATTTTTCAGGACCCTTACTTTCTTAGCCAGTAGTCTTGCACAGCATATCACATGGTCAATTTACTCATCAATTCATCATGGCATAGTCATTGATAAAGTACAGTAAGAGTAGTACCGTCAAACTTCGAGATTGTCTTCATAGAAGGCAGTAAGACTAGTAATGTTAGCAGATGATAGTGAACAATCCGATACTATACATGAAAAAAAATAAAACACATGTAAGATTTCAGATAATATTACTTTGACATCCATTAAGCCATTTCTTTGGTACAACTTCAATGCGTCACAATACCAAAGAGTGGTTTGACAGGGTTTGGTACTGTAGTGTATGAGGTGAATTTATGCAGCTTTTTTAGGACATTAAGAATTATTATGGTCTTCTTGATTCATCGGAAATGGATGGCAATGGATATTTTAGTGTTTCGATTCTAATTCATAACAGATCATGTTTATTACCAGGCGTGTGTAGCACTCTCCTAGTCAACTGGAGTAGTGCCTGCACATTCATGTCTAATTTCAAATATATTTTCTGATAAAGACAATATTGAGTGTGTTTGCTTTATGCGTCTGACAAATTGAAAGACCTATTCAACAATATTCTCCGCAGTTGTTTCTTCTCCCCGTGGATTAAAAAGTGGTGAACCGTGAATATCTATTAGATTCTTCGATTTCTAAAAACGCTCTCAGATAAATCTTCATTGGGAGGGGATGTCCCACCTTCACACAGGGAGACTTGTAATGAAAGTCATGTTAACTTTAGATCCGCCA
>NW_019953852.1:0-2116 GCF_002910315.2 Salvelinus sp. IW2-2015
TCCTATCATAACATGGTTGTATTCCACTACCATTCAGGTAGAGCAGATGTAATACTATCATATCATAACATGGTTGTATTCCACTACCATTCAGGTAGAGCAGATGTAATACTATCCTATCATAACATGGTTGTATTCCACTACCATTCAGGTAGAGCAGATGTAATACTATCCTATCATAACATGGTTGTATTCCACTACCATTCAGGTAGAGCAGATGTAATACTATCCTATCATAACATGGTTGTATTCCACTACCATTCAGGTAGAGCAGATGTAATACTATCCTATCATAACATGGTTGTATTCCACTACCATTCAGTAGAGCAGATGTAATACTATCCTATCATAACATGGTTGTATTCCACTACCATTCAGGTAGAGCAGATGTAATACTATCATATCATAACATGGTTGTATTCCACTACCATTCAGGTAGAGCAGATGTAATACTATCCTATCATAACATGGTTGTATTCCACTACCATTCAGGTAGAGGAGCAGATGTAATACTATCCTATCATAACATGGTTGTTTTCCACTACCATTCAGGTAGAGCAGATGTAATACTATCCTATCATAACATGGTTGTATTCCACTACCATTCAGGTAGAGCAGATGTAATACTATCCTATCATAACATAGGGTTATTCCTCTACCATTCAGGTAGAGGAGGAGATGTAATACTATCCTATCATAACATGGTTGTATTCCACTACCATTCAGGTAGAGTAGATGTAATACTATCCTATCATAACATGGTTGTATTCCACTACCATTCAGGTAGAGGAGGAGATGTAATACTATCCTATCATAACATGGTTGTATTCCACTACCATTCAGGTAGAGCAGATGTAATACTATCCTATCATAACATGGTTGTATTCCACTACCATTCAGGTGGAGCAGATGTAATACTATCCTATCATAACAGGTTGTATTCCACTACCATTCAGGTAGAGCAGATATAATACTATTCTATCATAACATGGTTGTATTCCACTACCATTCAGGTAGAGCAGATGTAATACTATCCTATCATAAACATGGTTGTATTCCACTACCATTCAGGTGGAGCAGATGTAATACTATCCGATCATAACATGGTTGTATTCCACTACCATTCAGGTGGAGCAGATGTAATACTATCCATCATAACATAGGGTTATTCCTCTACCATTCAGATGGAGGAGAAGACGTGTGGTGACGGCCCTGCTCTGGAGGCCATGTTAGAGGATGATAAACACCTCCTGAACATCGTCCTCGACATCAAGGTCAGCATTCTGTGTCCTCATTTGAATTAGCTAGTGGATTGTAATTGTCTTGGACATTTTGGTGTCTATTATGATTCTTAATGCCAAAGCTCTTTAAATCTGTTGTGGCAGTTAAATGACCATCACAGTCCAATGTTTKGTTATCTTGCCTCTTCGTCCTTGTGCCCTGATTCCCTGACTGTTCGTCTAACTGGCTGCTTCATTAAGACGTTTGTTTTGTTGTCTCTCCTCGTCTCCCTCTTCCTCCTCCTCTCGCTCCCTCTCAGCAATCGCTCCAGTTTGCGTTTGACTCGGCCAGCGTGTACGCGSGCACCTTCGAGAGCTTCCGCGTCTTCTACAGAGAGAATGAGAGTCTGGACCTGGACGCGCTCAGAGATCAAGATCACGGTACCGTAGCAACACTCTTCATCATCATCAATTAAATGAACTTACKAGGGAACAGAGAAAATGGATTAGCCAAGGCACTCCTTTTCAGTATGTAGCTTTGAGTTTCTACATTCAACACAAATACCACAGCAGCATTTCCATTTTGTCTCAGTTCGTTCAGACCTTTGGATCCAATGAGGTCCTTTAGGTGTTTTCTGTATATTTCACAGTGGCAAATCAACACTCCCCATCTCTCTTTTTGAAACTGTCTAGAGAGTCACCATGTGACTCTGTWCCCTGTTCCCTGTAGGAGTGGCGTTCTTCGCTGAGAGTCTGGAGAAGTACCACGCCGAACATAAAGAGGCCCTGGCCATCAAACAGAAGAGACACCTGGGCCTGCTGCTGGTAGACACCACTCTGCTGAAAGGGAAGCTCATCCCCTCACCACTACGCTGTCTGGAGGTAGGAGGAGTGGA
>NW_019953853.1:0-2114 GCF_002910315.2 Salvelinus sp. IW2-2015
TGGAGGCCACACACACTACTGAGCCTCATTTTGACTTGTTTTAAGGACATTACATCAAAGTTGGATCAGCTTGTAGTGTGGTTTTCCACTTTAATTTTGAGTTTGACTCCAAATCCAGACCTCCATGGGTTGATAAATTTGATTTCCATTGATTTTGTGTGATTTTGTTGTCAGCACATTCAACTATGTAAAGAAAAAAGTAGTTAATAAGAATATTTCATTCATTCAGATCTAGGATGTGTTATTTTAGTGTTCCCTATATTTTTTTGAGCAGTGTGTGTATATGTATGTATGTATGTATGTATGTATGTATGTATGTATGTATGTATGTATGTATGTATGTATGTATGTATGTATATGTATATATATGTATGTATGTATGTATGTAACGGATGTGAAATGGCTAGCTAGTTAGCGGTAGTGCGCGCTAATAGCCTTTCAATCGGTTACGTCACTCGCTTTGAGACCTTGAAGTAGTGGTTCCCCTTGAAGTAGTGGTTCCCCGCGGCCTTTGTGGAGCGATGGGTAATGATGCTTCGTGGGTGACTGTTGTTGATGTGTGCAGAGGGTCCCTGGTTCGCGCCCGGGTCGGGGCGAGGGGACGGACTAAAGTTAAAATGTTACATGTATATATATATACTATATATGCACTATATATACACTATATTTACAAAAATATCTGGACACTACTTGCAATTAGTGGATTCAGCTATTTCAGCCACACCTGTGGCTGACAGGTATATAAAATCGAGCACACAGCCATGCAGTCTCCATAGACAAACATTGCCAGTAGAATGGCCATACTGAAGAGCTCAGTGACTTTCAACATGGCACAATCATAGGATGCCACTTTTCCAACAAGTCAGTTTGTAAAATGTCTTCCTTGCTAGAGCTGTCCCGGTCATCTGTACATCTGTACGGAGCAACGACGGCTCAGCCACGAAGTGGTAGGCCACATAAGCTCACAGAACAGGACTGCCGAGTGCTGTAGCGCATATTGTGTAAAATGTATCTATACTCGGTTGCAACACTCACTACCGAGTTCCAAACTGCCTCTGGATGCAACTTCAGCAAAATAACTGTTCGTCGGGAGCTTCATGAAATGGGTTTCCATGGCTGAGCAGCCGCACACAAGCCTAAGATCACCATGCATAATGTCAAGCGTCGCCTGGAGTGGTGTAAAGCTCACCGCCATTGGACTCTGGGGCAGTGGACATGCGTTCTCTGGAGTGACAGACGAATCTGGGTTTAGCGGATGCCAGGAGAATGCTACCTGCCCCAATGCATAGTGCCAACTAAAGTTTGGTGGAGGAAGAATAATGGTCTGGGGCTGTATTTCATGGTTCGGGCTAGACCCCTTAGTTCCAGTGAAGTGAAATCTTAACGCTACAGCATACAATGACATTCTTGACAATTCTGTGCTTCCAACTTTGTGGCAACAGTTTGGGGAAGGCCCATTCATATTTCAGCATGACAATGCCCCCGTGCACAAAGCGAGGTCCATACATAAATGGTTTGTCGAGATCGGTGTGGAAGAACTTGACTGACCTGCACAGAGCCCTGACCTCAACCCCATCGAACACCTTTGGGTTGAATTGGAATGCCGACTGCGAGCCAGGCTTAATTGTCCAACATCAGTGCCCGACCTCACTAATGTTCTAGTGGCTGAATGGAAGCAAGTGGAAAGCCTTCCCAGAATAGTGGAGGCTGTTGCAGCAAAGGGGGGACCAGCTCCATATTAATGTCCATAATTCTTGAATGAGACGTTCGAGGAGAAGGTGTCCACATACTTTTGTTCATGTAGTGTATGTATTAATCTGTTCAGCAAGCGTTTAAAAAATAATCACACAATTTCAACCATTCTGTTATTATTTTTTTAACAGCTTTATAAACTAATAATTTGCTTTTTAAAACTATTTATAAAGCCCTTTATAAATCCCTGTAGGTATACCTTAATGTAAAATGTTACCAATGTAGTTGTGTGTCTGTGTGTATCTCGCAGGTGATAGAATTGGATGGGAAGAATGAGAAGGCTCTGTACCGGCGTGGGGAGGCTCGTCTCTTCCGTAACGAGTTCAGCCTGGCCATGTCTGACTTTAAACTGGTGCTGCAGG
>NW_019953854.1:0-2113 GCF_002910315.2 Salvelinus sp. IW2-2015
CCTTCAGCTCTTTAGGTGATTCACACCCTTCAGCTCTTTAGGTGATTCACACCCTTCAGCTCTTTAGGTGATTCACACCCTTCAGCTCTTTAGGTGATTCACACCCTTCAGCTCTTAAATTCATCTCTATGCTCATTCTCAAAACTCAAATATTTACATGCTCTAAAGTATTTACTGAGGCTAAGAGTCCCGCCCTTTTTCCATTTTAGACTACTAAATGCTTTGTAGTTCATTCTTTTTTGTTTTTAAATGTTTCTTATTTTTTATGTAGAATTTTAGGTTTTGAATGTTTACGTTGCTAGCTAGTATAAAACCACGTGTAGACACAGTCATGTACGCTGTGATGTATAGAAGTAGATATAGTAGAAATGCATTGTTTCCTTGTGGTAAGTGAGTGAGATGCTGCCACGGAACTGAGACACTGATGATTGGTGCTATTTTGGACTTTAATCTGCTCCTTGGAAAGGTAGCTGAGACGGGTTCTATTTTTTACTTTCATGTTCTGATTAAGGAAGGGGTTGGTTCTTTGACGTCTGGTTGTTGTAACTTGGTCTGGATTGGCTTTGTATTTTCCCTGTCGTTTTCTGTGCGGCTTTCTCATTGGATTTAAGGAAAATATCAACTTTTTTCATTAATGTTTTACTAAAGGGGGGGGGGGGGATTTAGGTGAGAGAATTTGAGGATACACCATGTTGATCGGAGCAATCACAAAACTGCAATCGTTAACACTAGTTACCCTTTAAAACTGAGATGTGCAATCAAAGGGATGCATTGTATCTGGTAGTACCCAGCACAAGTCACTTTTTAGAAAATGTCTACATTTTCTGTTCATGTTCTGATTGACAGACAATCTTGAAACCAAGAGTGCGTTTTTCCCCTAACTTGTTTGTGTTTTACAGATCTAAGAGATTTTGCACACTTGTGAGTAATGAAATTGTCACATATAGACGGCACAGAATGTTAATGTCAGATATCCGTTTCAAGTTGTTCAGCATAAGTAAACACTGAAACGTAAAGGTTATTTTTTAGAAAATGGCACTTGAGAGAACTTTGATAGTTAAATTATAAAATGAATGAACACACTTTAATGTGTGTTAAGGCCCAGCCTGTTAGGGTTTGGGTTCAGGGTTTCAACTTTTCTTCACCAGCTGGATATGACTTAATGCTATAGTGAGTCATGTGTGATTTATATAATGTTAACGTGAGACTGGAATCACATGATGCATATAATCTTGTTTTGGAAAACCATTTTCCAAACAGGGCGCACATGTATCATAAAGTGATCTCAGTTTAAAAATATATATATATATTTTTCATTGTCTTTGAATTATTTAGTAAATTAATTGTTGACTGAACTTTTTATTATACAAACTAAAATCCAAAAGCTTTTTAATTTTAGCAATTTTTTTTTTTAGACAACTAGGGTTATGGGCCTTGCTCAAGGGCACATTGACAGATTTTTCACCTAGTTGGCTCGGGGATTCAAACCAGCAACCTTTCAGTTACTGGCCCAATGCTCTTAACCACTAGGCTACCTGCCACCCTAGCTAGAGATTTAAAACATCGAAGTTATGTCAGTATTTGCAGTTTTGTCTTTGCTTCCCTTTTTTTATATTGTTAAATATTCTAATATGATAATAACCAACTTGAAAGCCCACGTTAGTTTTCTTTTTGTCTTCCATTCTCCCTCGATATTGGGACCTATTGAACCAGCATGTTCTGGTCTTACTAATTGCGTGCTCTCTTTTTGTCATTGTGTTTTTTTTTGTAAAATATATATATATATATATATATATATCCTCATAGACTACTTAATATGAATGCTGTTTTGTACATAGCAAAGTGAATAGCGTAGGCAGGATGTGTTGAGTGAGGTATTCAGTATTTACCACTAAGGTTGAAAAATATACACTATGCCAGCTTTGCAAAATTATTATAACGATGCACTTAACTTACTGTATCCCATGTACTTTCCTTTGGCAATTTTAGAAGTAGTGCAATAAATATGCAAGCTTGTCATTTGGTGTTATTTAAATCTGTTGATGTGTGTGGAGTCTTCTTTCCAGTGCTGTAGGAAAGTTGTGCTTTGTTAGAGAAGCCTGACTGGTCTTGG
>NW_019953855.1:0-2113 GCF_002910315.2 Salvelinus sp. IW2-2015
GGCTAATTACTGTATACATGTACAGTGCCATCAAAGTATTCACAAACCTTGACTTTTTCCACATTTTGTTGTGGGATTAAAAGGGATTTAATTGTAATTTTCTGGTCAACAATCTACTAAAATGCTCTGAAATTTCAAAGTGGAATAAAAATTCAAAAATATGTTCAATAAAAAAGTATTTAATAGATACATATTCAACCCCCTGAGTCAATACATGTTAATTAATCAAATGCATTTATAAAGCCCTTTTTTTACATCAGCAGATACCCAGCCTAAAACCCCCAAAAGCAAAGCAAGCAATGCAGGGGTAGAAGCACAGTGGCTAGGAAAAACTCCCTAGAAAGGGAGGAACCTAGGAAGAAACCTAGAGAGGAAGCAGGTTCTGAGGGGTGACCAGTCCTCTTCTGGCTGTGCSGGGTGGAGATTATAAGAGTACATGGCCATTAAGGCCAGATCGTTCGTCAAGATGTTTAAAACGTTCATAGATGATCAGCAGGGTCAAACAATAATCACAGTGGTTGTAGAGGGTGCAACAGGTCAGCACCTCAGGAGTAAATGTCAGTTGGATTTTCATAGCCGAGCATTCAGAGGTCGAGAGAGCAGGTGCGGTAGAGAGGAAGAGAGAGAGAGAGGGAGAGCTAGAGAGAGGGAGAGAGAGGGTCAAAAATAGCAGGTTCGGGACAAGGTAGCACATCTGGTGAACAGGTCAGGGTTCAATAGCCACAGGCAGAACAGTTGAAACTGGAGCAGCAGCATGACTATGTAGCACGTCCGGTGATGTTAGAATCGCCTTTGGCAGCGGTTATAGCTGTGAGTTTTTCTGGGTAAGTCTCTAAGAGCGTTCCACACGGTGCAAATTACAGGTGAACCAGGGGGGCCTCAGCTACCCTGAATGAGACGTTAGCTCCTCTAAATGTAACAAAAGTCAGACTTTGGGTGGGGTCTCTAAATAATGCTAATTTATCCATTCTCCTATTTGTTTAAAATGCAGTGGTAAATATGTTGCACAGTGGTAAACATGAAAATAAAACCTTACAATAGAACGAAATACCCCCACCTCTCTCTCATGGTTTAAACCATTTATTTATATGTGGCAGCGCTGGCAGTCTCAGCTGAACACCTTTACACATAGAGCACTCATTGCTTTGTTTCTCAGGTATGTGCTGGTACTGGTGTTCTCCATTCTCCTGTAGTAGTAGACCATTTATTTAGCGTTATTATTTTCTATGAATATTTGTTTTCTTTACAGCATCACTTGATGGTCAACAATATCACTAGACAACAAGCCTACAGCTAGACATCAATGCACATCCAACAAGTAGACGTTAATGACAGTAGGCCTATAGTTGACTCTCGTTTAGAAGCTTTCGATTTTGCAGTGGGATAGGCCTACATTATTTTGGATTTGTGTCCCCATGGGAACTGTTTTAACGGTGAAACATAATGAAATGTTACGTTGGCATAGTTATGTAACCGATGTGAAATGGCTAGCTTGTTAGCGGGGTGCGCGCTAACAGCGGATCAATCGGTGACGTCACTCGCTCTGAGACCTTGAAGTAGTGGTTCCCCTTGCTCTGCAAGGGCCGCGGCTTTGAGGGTGGCTGTTGTCGATGTGTGCAGAGTGTCCCTGGTTCGAGCCCAGGTAAGGGCGAGGAGAGGGACGGAAGTTAGACTGTTACAGTTACACTTACAGAGCATTTTTCATGATAGGTACAGGGTTTAAGATCAATATTCTATTTCAATTGTTAAACGCTAAATAATGAAAAATAACACCGTCATAAATGTAAGGAAAGAAAGGTCGTGTTTTATGTCACAAGATCTGTGAAGACTCCAAGCATTAACTCATGAACTAGGGTGTAAAACATGTTTTGGTTCAACTCATGTATTATATTGAATGTAGGCTACCTGTTCTGCGTGCGTTCATGTGTTTAAAATTGCGTTGGCTGAGAGGGTAGGCTACAGGCAGTGGTGTAGGCCTAGTGGAGGGTAAACGCAAGTAAACACCGTTCACCCACCTTTAAAAAAATTAAATGCATTGAAAGCATAGGGAGAGTGACTTTTTTCACCGCGACCGGTAATCAGAGTTTACTCACCTATTATTGTTATTTTTTTA
>NW_019953856.1:0-2112 GCF_002910315.2 Salvelinus sp. IW2-2015
AACAGTATATTTTAATCCAACTGCTCTGAAACAAACAATCAACAAGTGTTTTACAATAACATTGCTTTACTTTTTGGGGTGAGAGACGTTTCAGTCTTTTTATTATAACTTATCTTTTCATCTCTTTGGCACTCACCAACAACAAGTGATGTGGACCGCATGCCACAAGTCAGGTCAATTATAATCTTGAGAAATCAACAGGCACGTAGGTTCTACAGCTGTGTAAAACAGAATACAACAATAATACTTTATAGTTTATTTGTATTTTCTATTGAATTCTGTGCTTCTACCCCTATCCAGAGAGAGAGCTTTGGTCTGTACGCCCTCTTCAGCAAAAACAAACCCCAGTCAGACAGCTTACTCATCAACCACGGCCATGACTTTTTCAAGGTGAGGACGTCAAATAAACTGTCAGAGTACACTGATATTATAGGATATAATGCAATACTCATCCTTATGTGAAGTATTTGTAGTAGAAGTGCCCCCGGAACAATGGTGTTTGCCCAAAAAAATTGAAATACCCTTTATTAACAGTATATTATAACATGCATGTCCTAACAGGGTTGTGGTCAATTCTATTTAAATTCGGTCAACAATCAAATTCCAATTTTAGAAAGAAATGCAATTGGAATTTCAGTTTTTAATTTCTGATTTGAATGAATTGATATGGAATTGTCCCGAACTCTGTTTTCCTAACACTCCAGCAAAAACAGCTGCAGCTGGGGGACAAGATGGACCTGTCTTCTTACCTGCTGAAGCCGGTGCAGCGGATCAGCAAGTACAGCCTACTGCTGCAGGACATGGTGAGGGAGTGCGGGCCCCACAGGAGCCGTGAGGAGGCCGAGGTCCAGCACGCCCTGGAGGTCATCCAGTTCCAGCTACGGCATGGCAACAACCTGCTGGCCATGGACGACATCCAGGACTGTGATGTGAGTGAGGATTGGGGAAGAGGGGATTGGAGGGAGAGGTAGAAAAGGAGGACTGAAGAGTAACAATGTAAATAATGGCACTGGAGGAGATGGCTGCCGTTTTACAGGCCCCGAACCAATTGTGCTATTTTGTGTGTTTTTTCACGTTTTTTGTAACTTATTTTGTACGTAATGTTTCTGCCACCGTCTCTTATGATCAAAAAGAGCTTCTAGATATCAGAACAGCGTTTACTCACCTCAAACTAGACAAAATATTTTTTCTTTAACGAGTCGGACACGAAGGATTTACCGGACCAGGCCTAAATCCCTGTCATTCGCATGAAGAAGAGATGCCGATACAGGGGACGCAAGTCCGGGTGCCTTGTGAGAATTAGTCAGCGAGTGGGTAACCCGCATCTACCATACGTTCTATTGGCCAATGTGCAATCATTTGAGAATAAACTGGATGAGCTCCGRTCAAGACTATCCTACCATTGGGACATTCAAAACTGTAATATCATATTTTTCACAGAGTCGTATCTGAACGACGACATGGATAATATACAGTTGGCTGGGTTTTCTGTGACAGAACAGCTGCCTCCGGTAAGACGAGGGGTGGTGGTCTGTGTTTAATTGATCAATAGCAGCTGGTGTGCAACATCTAATATTAAGGAAATCTCAAGGTTTTGCTCACCTGAGGTGGAGTATCTGATGATAAGCTGTAGACCACAGTATTTACCAAGAGAATTTTAATCTATATTTTTCATAGCCATCTATTTACCACCATAAACCGATGCTGGCACTAAGATCGCACTCAATGAAAGGTACAAGGCCATAAGCAAACAAGAAAATCCTAATGCAGAGGCGGTGCGTCTAGTGGCGGGGGACTTTAATGCAGGGAAACTTAAATCCGTTTGACCTCATTTCTATCAGCATGTCACGTGGAACCAGAGGGAAAAAAACTCTAGACCACCTTTACTCCACACACAGAGACGCATACAAAGCTCTCCCTCGCCCTCCATTTGGCAAATCTGACCATAATTCTATCCTCCTGATTCCTGCTTACAAGCAAAAACTAAAATAGAAAGTACCAGTGACTCTTTCAATATGGAAGTGGTCAGATGACGCAGATGCTACGCTACCGGACTGTTTTGCTAGCACAGACTGGAAAATGTTCTGTGATTTATCCAATGGCATTGAGGAG
>NW_019953857.1:0-2112 GCF_002910315.2 Salvelinus sp. IW2-2015
TGACATGTAGAACAGTCCCAACACTGCCATGTAGAACACTCCCAACACTTTGACATGTAGAACAGTCCCAACATGTGTGTGTAGAACAGTCCCACCACTGCCATGTAGAACAGTCCCAACACTTTGACATGTAGGACAGTTCCTAAAATGTGCAGTGTTCAACAGTCCCAACACTTTGACACGTAGAACAGTGCCAACACTTTGGCATGTAGAACAGTCCCAACAATTTGACATGTAGACCAGTCCCAACATTTCCATGTATAACAGTCCCAACACTTTGACATGTAGACCAGTCACAACACTTTGGCATGTAGAACAGTCCCAACAGTTTGACATGAAGAACAATCTCAACACTTTGGCATGTAGAACAGTCCCAACAATTTGACATGTAGACCAGTCCCAAACCTGCCATGTAGAACAGTCACAACAATTTGACATGTAGAACAGTCCCAACACTGCCATGTAGAACAGTCCCAACACTTTGGCATGTACAACAGTTCCAACATTTTGCAGTGAAGAACGGTCCAAACACGTTTCCGTGTAAAACAGTCCTGAAAATGTGCTTTGTTCAACAGTCCCAACACTGTGGCATGTAGAACAGTCCCGACACTGCCATGTAGAACAGTCCCAACACTTTGACATGGAGAACAGTCCCAACACTGCCATGTAGAACAGTCCCAACACTGCCATGTAGAACAGTCCCAACACTTTGACATGTAGAACATTCCCCACACTGCCATGTAGGACAGTTCCCAAAATGTGCAGTGTTCAACAGTCCCAACACTTTGACACGTAGAACAGTCCCAACACTGCCATGTAGAACAGTCACAACACTTTGACATATAGAACATTCCCCACACTGCCATGTAGAACACTCCCAACAATTTGGCATGTAGAACAGTCCCAACATTTGTGTGTAAAACAGTCCCACCACTGTCATGTATAACAGTCCCAACACGTTGACATGTAGACCAGTCCCAACACTTTGACATGTAGACCAGTCCCAACACTGCCACGTAGAACAGTCCCAAAACCTTGACATGTAGAAGAGTCCCACAACGTCTGTGTAGAACAGTCCCAACACTGCCATGTAGAACAGTCCCATAACTTCTGTGTAGAACAGTCCCAACACTGCCATGTAGAACAGTCCCAACACTTAGGCATGCAGAACAGTCCCAACACTTAGGCATGTAGAACAGTCCCAACACTTAGGCATGCGGAACAGTCCCAACACTTAGGCATATAGAACAGTCCCAACACTTTGGCATGCACAACAGTTCCAACATTTCGCAGTGTAGAGCAGTCCCAACACTGTCATGTAGAACACTCCCAACACGTTGGCATGTAGAACAGTCCCGACATGTGTGTGTAGAACAGTCCCACCACTGCCATGTAGAACAGTCCCAACACTGCCATGTAGAACAGTCCCAACACTTTGACATGTAGAACAGTCCCAACACTTTGGTGTTATACATGGCAGTGTTGGGACTGTTATACAGAACAGCCATGTAGAACAGTCCCAACACTTTGACATGTAGAACAGTCCCAACACTTTGACATGTAGAATAGTCCCAACACTTTGACATGTAGAACAGTCCCAACACTTTGACATGTGGAACCGTCCCAACACTTTGACATGTACAACAGTACCAACACTTTGACATGTAGAACCGTCCCAACACTTTGACATGTAGAACATCCCAACACTTTGACATGTAGAACAGTCTCAAACCTGCCATGTAGAATAGTCCCAACACAATTTGACATGTAGAACAATCCAACACTGCATGTATAACAGTCCCAACCCTTTGACATGGTAGAACCCATCCCAACACTACATGTAGAAGCAGTCCCAAACTTTGACCTGTCAGACGAGTCCACAACTTGTGTGTGAACAGTCCCACCTGCCATGCGAACGCAACACTTAGAGATGTAGACCAGTCCAACACTGCATGTATAACAGTTCCAACACTTTGAATGTAGACCAGTCACAACACTTTGGCATGTAGAACAGTCCAACACTTTTGACTAAGTATACCAGTCCGCAACACTACCATTAGAAGCAGTCCAACACTGCCAGTATAACCGTCCCAACAATTTGACATGTAGAAC
>NW_019953858.1:0-2111 GCF_002910315.2 Salvelinus sp. IW2-2015
GTTTGTGGCATATTGACATATTGTTCTTGTTAAGAAATGTTTAAGGTAGAGATACACACGGTGGTAATTGCAGGTTTGACTGTGAGTCAGGCAGAGCAGTTGAGTGAACAGACATCAATACACCCTGACCCTGGGAAAGACATGAAAATCAAATAGAATATTACAGATAGAGCATCATTGCAGAGGTATGTCATCTAGCTTAACTCTTTCCCTGCCTGTAGAGGAGAATCACTCACACCATGCCAGGCAGTTACACTACATACAGAAAGAAGTAGAAAATAGAATTTACACACAAAAAAACCCTGAAAAAATAAACATTTGCCTAGAAAAACAACTGGGGCAGAAATGAAGAATGAGGACACATGAGCCTGTAATAATGATAGCATAACAAACACCAGCCAAAATTAGTCTCTCACAATAAACTGACAGGGGTAGGAAAACAACCAACAACCCACTTTATAATGTTGAATTATAATGAAGCATTGATTGTTTGTCCTCGATTCCTATTACAGTTGCTAACCAACCAACCAAATTGAATGCAGCAGCCACTTGTGAACAGCCAAAGCTGTGTCTTAGTTGTTCTCATTAGTATAAGTTATGTTAATATTCTACTGAGAAGTTAAGGAGGAGCAGTGATCTAGATCAAAGAGAGAGGCCCTTGGGATGTCACTTCCTGTGTGTTGCTACTACTTCCTGTTTGCCTGTCAGTGGTCAGCTGCAGTGTTCCCCGCAACAGTGTTAAACAGTGCTACCACCCATCTCACTGTCACAGCTAGAGGGTAGCGCGCCGCAGGACCAGGGTCCTCTGGGCTGCCTGTTTGTTTGTGCTGTCTTTTATTATGCCAGATAAAAAAAAAATCTTTAATTGTTGTTGTGGCAGAGACAGGAATGTGCAGTTGCTTGCTGGCGGAGCGGTGAAGGGCCCAATTATGTTGGGTCCTGGTGCCTGGTGGCGGGCTGGGGGCCTGGTGAGCAGCTGTCCCTGGTGATGCCTGCTGGTGGGAGAGGGAGAGAAAGGAGGAGAAAGAGTGAGGTGCATGGAGAGAAAGGGGCAGAGAGAGAGAGAGAGGGAAAAGAGAGAGAGAGAGAGGGAAAAGAGAGAGAGAGAGGGAGAGGGGAAAGAGAGAGGAGCATGGAGAGAAAGAGGCCGAGAAAGAGAGCGGCAGATGTACTGGTCCCTCAGGGACATGGCTTCCTTCCCAGCAGCCTCTGCTCACCAGACCTCACCGCWCTCCCTTACCACTTTTAATGCTGTCTGATGTTGTAAAGTTATGTACGTGACGTCTCTTACCTAAATGAAGCGGTTTCCCATCGCCCTCCCTGGTTTTAACAGTATGTGTGGCCAATTAAACCCTAGGTTATGAGGCTGTGTATGAATTACAATGTATTATTTATCCTTCCCCAAATGTTGCCCATTTGCCATTTGTCGTTGTTCACCTCTTTAACAGCTGTGGTGGTAGGAACCCGTTAAGAACCAGGAAGTAAAAGATACACTATGGTCTGTCACACACTTCCACTGTGGTCCTGTGGGTGACATGGGAACGGGACAGAATGCTCTGGTGAACACACAGACACTGTTACAGACAGTGTTAACATAGTAACTTGGGATTTTTAGGGAGTGTAGCACCAGTAGATAGTGGAATTATACTTCCTGTAACACGGGCCCAGATAGTGTAGTGTGTGTTGTTTAATGTTTCAGAGGGGGCAGTATTGTCTGTAACACCATGTTTTTGACTATGATATCGTACTGTCTGTAACACTGTGTTCTCTATGGTAGCAGAGAGTAAGAGGAAAAGCCAGAGGGTTTACTCCGCCTAAAATCTGTCCATTAAAATAAGACCACGAAGTGAATAATTTTTGTATGGAGGTCAATAAGTGTCGAATTTGTTCAACAAAAAATGTAATTGCTAATTTGCCACAGTGAGGCTTATTTCATGGAATATAGGTTTTGTAATGGCTAGGTTGTAACAAATGCACTGATACAACAATAACAAATCTTTATGCCTGTCTGTTGTTCAAGTTTTAATGTCATGTGCACAGAGAAATGCCCCACAAGTTTTAATGTCATGTGCACAGAGAAATGCCCCACAAGTTTTAATGTCATGTGCACA
>NW_019953859.1:0-2110 GCF_002910315.2 Salvelinus sp. IW2-2015
CTAGCTAAACCAGCTGTTTTTACGACTGGTAAGCTAGCTGAACCAGGTGTTTTGACTGGTTAGAGCTCATCAGCTGTTTTAGACTGGTAGCTAAATGATACCAGCTGTTTTTAGACTGGTAGCTAGTTGACCAGTGTTTTTAGACGGTAGCTTAGCCAGTTGACAGCTGTTTTTAGGACTGTAGCTAGCTGGGTGGGTTGGAAGCGATGTAGCTATGAACCAGGCTGTTTAGACTGGTAGCTAGCTGACACTTTAGACGGTAGCTAACTGAACCAGCTGTAGACTGGTAGCTAGCTGAACCAGCTGTTTTCAGCACCTGTTTAAGCTAGCTGAACCAGCTGTTTTTAGACTGGTAAAGCTAGCTTAAACCAGCTGTTTTAGACTGGTAGCTGAGCTAACCAGCTGTTTTAGACTGGTAGCTAGCTGAACCAGCTGTTTGTAGACTGTAAGCGAGTACTGAACCAGCTGTTTAGACTGGTAGCTAGCTGAACCAGCTGTTTTAGACTGTAGCTAGCTAACCAGCTGTTTTAGCTGGTAGCTAGCAAACCACTGTTTTAGACTGGTAGCTAGGCTGAACCAGTGTTTTAGATGGTAACTAGCTGAACCAGCTGTGTTTAGACTGGTAGCTAGCTAACCAGCTGTTTAACTGTAGCTAGCTGAACCAGCTGTTTTAGACTGCGTAGACAAGCTGAACCAGCTTTTTTAGTACTGAGCTGGCTAAGCTGATCCCCAGCTGTTTTAGACTGGTTAGCTATGACCAGCTGTTTCTAGACTGGTAGCTAGCTGAACCAGCTGTTTTAGACTGTCTAGCTAGCTAACCAGCTGTTTTTAGACTGGTAGCTACTGAACCAGCTGTTTTAGACTGGTAGCTAGCGAAACCAGCTGTTTTAAGGACTGTAGCTAGCTGAAAAACCAGCTGTTTAGGACTGGTAGCTAGCTGAACCAGCTGTTTTAGACTGGTAGCTAAGCTGAACCAGCTGTTTTAATGGTATCTAGTTAAAACAGCTGTTTAGACTTGAGCTAGCTGAACCAGCTGTTTTAGACTGGTAGCTAGCTGAACCAGCTGTTTTAGACTGGTAGCTAGCTGTACCAGCTGTTTTAGACTGGTAGCTAGCTGTACCAGCTGTTTTAGACTGGTAGCTAGCTGAACCAGCTGTTTTGGACTGGCTTCTGACAACCACATTATCTATTTTGTGGAAATATTCCATTTACACCAGTTCAGATGGAGTCCTGTCAGGGAATTGTATTGTATTTAGAATAGCAGCCCTATAATTCTATGTCTGTTGACATACCCCTCTGTATCTGGCACATCAGCTTTAACCCAGAGAGGCTATACAGGGCTTGACACATATTGACACAGATTAACACTGACTGTCATCAGTATTCTGCCTTGGCCCGGGTGTAGAAGACATTAGATACAATAACACAGGTCACTGAGGATGGAGCCCTTTCCCACTCAGTCTCATAAGAACCAGGCTCTAACTCAAAGTGAAAGAAATGGTGTTCCAGTGCTGTGTTTTATCTTTACATCATGCTGTTGGGCTACCGGTGGACTCCCCTCTGGATCGCATGGCAGAGGGAGGGAGGAGAGGGACACATGGGTAATGTGTTACTGTGACCCAGTACCCAGGAGCTATAGGTTCTAGTGATTAGCAGAGGGAGAGACGTGCCTAGACRCAGTCAGGCCTCCGCTGCCTCATCAGCTCAACACTGCACGGCCAGACAGAACAAAATACCACTGCATACTCCTCAAACAGGCTTGCATTACTCCCCCGTCCGGACTGTGGTGTCTGCGAATTCTCTCCAATGCAATGGGACTTCTGTTGTGGAAGGATAAGGTGGGGAAAGTGAAGGGAAAGAGGAAATTCTCCCCCTAATTACTCATTTGTCCCTGTTTGTTTTCATCTGCGCTGCCTTACTTTATCATAGCATCTCAGACCTGGATCCCCTTCCAAAATCAGCTACATTCATCTGCTTCATTGTGATGGATGGGTAGCTGCCATTCACATCCCGCTCTGCTTCTGGGTCTGAAAGAGGAAACTCCAACCCCTGATCCCCTCCCCGCCCCCTCCTCTACCCTTCAACAGAGCAGGCTTTGAGCTACGTACAT
>NW_019953860.1:0-2110 GCF_002910315.2 Salvelinus sp. IW2-2015
GGGCCAGCCTTTTGGTACCCTAACTCTCCGGGATGGCTGAGAAGGCCTACTACCAGGCAACGAATTATGAGGGACTCAAACGTGAGATCCTGAGCTGGTGATGGAGAAAACCGGGGAACGGGTCAGGAATCGGTTCCACTGGCCCAAAGTTAAGTGCCCTGTGGAGTACTACTGTCATACCTGCCCAGAGTGCCATATCACAGCCCCGAGGGCACATTATCGAAACCCTTTGGTTCCCCTGCCCATTATAGGGGTGATGTTTGAGCAGGTGGCGATGGATCTGTTGGATCTGTTGGTGAAGACATTGAGGCGACACCAATACATCCTGGTAATCATGGATTACAACACCCGGTATCCGGAGGCATTCCCGTTATGCACGGCGGCAGCAAAAGGTATCGCACGGGAGCTCTTCCATTTATTCAGTTGGATGGGTATTTTGCCGGAAATCCTGCGGACCAGGGCACTGCATTCATGTCTCGTGTAATGAAAGATGTCTACAATCTTTTACGAATCAAACAGGTGAGAACCAGTGTGTACCATCCACAAACGGACGGGCTAGTCAAATGCTTCAATAAGATCCTAAAGCAGATGTTGAAGAAGGTCATCGAGAGAGACGGGAGGAACTGGGACCAGCTGCTGCCCCACCTGATGTTCTCGGTACGTGAGGTACCCCAAGTGTCCACTGGGTTCTCCCCCATTGAGCTCCTGTATGGTCGTCGGCCCCGCAGACTGCTGGACCTAGCCAAGGAGGTCTGGGAGGACCAACCGACCCCCCTTCGCAGCATGGTGGAACACGTGGAGAAGAGGAGAGATAGGATGAAGGCGATTTGGCCAGTGGTGAGGGAGCACATGTCCCATGCGCAACAGGCCCAGGAGCGTGTATACAACCGGAGGGCCAAACCCCGAGAGTTCCACCCAGGTGAGAAGTTCTTGGTGCTGATCCCCACAATGGAGAGCAAATTTCTGGCAATGTGGCATGGGCCCTATGACATCGTCAAGCTTACTATGTGAACCTACTGAAGAAGTGGCACGCACGAGAGGCGATGTGTGCAACGTGGACCCGGCCACTGCAGAACCCACCCTCTGTCGAAGTTTCCATGGGGGAAGACCTCTGCCCGACTCAACGACAAGCACCCCGAGAGTTGGTCCGCAGGATTTCCCGCAGGATTTCCATGGGGGAAGACCTCTGCCCGACTCAACAACAAGCACCCCTTGAGTTGGTCCATTGGAATACGGCCGTGTTCTCCGAGGTCCTGGTGCGCACGGATCTCGTGGAACATCATATCCACACACGTCCATGAGAAAAAGTCAGCAAATGGCCTTACCGGATACCAGAAGCCCGGAGGGTGGCGGTCCAGCGGGAAGTGATGACAATGCTAGAGATGGGGGTATTGAAGGAGTACCACAGTGAGTGGTCTAGCCCTATACTGCAACGCCTTCTCCAACCTGGGAGGGCTATACTACCACTACCGGGTTCTTCCTTTCGGGCTCTACGGAGCCCCAGCGACTCATGGACCACGTCTTGCGCCCGCAGCAGCCCACAAGTGCAAGCTGGGCTACACCGAGGTGGAGTACCTGGGCTATCGAATCGGGCGGGAAATGTGATGCCCCAAGAAAAGAAATCGCTGCCATTAGGGAATGCCCGGTCCCCCAAATCAAGAAGCAGGTGAAGTTGTTCCTGGGGTTAGCAGGCTACTACAGTTGATTCGTACCTAACTGTGCCTGCAATAGCTTTTCTCCTCACAGACATAACAAAGGCACACCTACCCCAGATGGTGCGATGGACGGAGGACACAGAGGCGGCGTTCCAGGCCCTGAAGGAAATGCTATGTTCTTCACCACGGACTTCTCAAAAAACTCCTGGTCCAGACAGACACGTCTGACACCGGGGTAGGGGACTTCTTGTCCAAAGAGCAGGAAAGCAAGGAACACCCAATCATGTATGTCAGCAGGAAGCTCCTCCCGATGGAGAAGAAGTACTCGATTGAAAGAGTGCCTCGCCGAGAAGTGGGCATTGGACACCCTCAAGTATTACCTCCTCGGGAGGAAGTTCACCCTGATCACTGACCATGCCCCCCTTGAGTGGAAGGCAAGAGGTAAGGACATGAAT
>NW_019953861.1:0-2109 GCF_002910315.2 Salvelinus sp. IW2-2015
TGCACATGCAGCAATACTGTTGAGCTTGCACGACAAATCCATAGTTAGCTTGCTATTATAAACTTGGTGGTTCAAGCCCTGAATGCTGATTGGCTGAAAGCCGTTGTATATCAGACAGTATACCACAGGTATGACAAAACATGTATTTTTACTGTTCTAATTACATTTGTAAACAGTTTATAATAGCAATAAGGCACCTCGGGGGTTTGTGGTATATTGCCAATATACCACAACTAAGGGCTGTATTCAGGCACTCAGCTTTGAGTCGTGCTAAAGAACAGCCCATAGCCGTGGTATATTGGCCATATACCACACCTCCTTGGACCTTATTGCTTAAATAACACATTTGGATGAACATGTACCTATGTTTGGCTTCCAAAATAATTTATCTAACTAGCGCACAGTTACATGTCATTCTACTAAAAACCCATATGTGATGCTATTGCTAGCAAAGCTCAATCTAGCAGGCCAAAGCACCCACGCATCAATAATCACGCGATTCATCAGCAAAAGTCCCATTCAGTGACTGTACCAGAAATAATTTAGTTCAAAGGATACGGTTGATGTAGCTCTCGAGGGCAGTGGACATGGTGACAACAAAAGACTCGTTCAAATCCGCCGGGTTTATTTGGAAAACACAAACGTAGCTCCACCGTAGATCACAAAATCGGCGTGCAGGCACAAACCGGAAACAGCATCAGACCAGACTAGATGAATGCAGACCCACTAATGATTTTGGTGTCCAGAAGATGGCGCCGAATTAACAGAAAATGAGTGTCGCGCCGTTCTTTATACCTTAGTGGTGTCGCCCTACCGATCCATGAGTTTACCAGACGGCCGCTTATAGAGATAATGGGCTTGTTCGAACATGGATCATATTTAACTACTGATTATTATTTGTGGATCAGTCAGTCACCATTTACCCACAATGCATCATGGATTTGATGTTCTCCAGCCAAAGGGACCAGGGTTCTGGTCTTGAAGCATGGTTTCAACTGCTCCTACAGTTTTGCTTCGGTACTGCAGTTTAACTGACACCCGGCCCAGAAACTCCATTTCCATAGACGGCCACAAGTCAGATTAGAAAATTCCTAATAAGACACTTTAGTCATAACCTTTGTGCACAAAACAGCCATTTCATTATTTTAATTATTTCCCCCAGTGCTCACAGCTGAAGACAGTTGTCCTGTTGGAGAGCATCAAAATGTGATGTACCATAGGTCAATTGTGACTGACTGACCTACAAATAATGAGTCGTTATTTATGATGCAAGGTGATTTGTAGATCAGTCAGTCAGCAGTCACCTGCAATATCAAACAAGTCCATTAACATGTTAATATTCATCCAATGTCTGCTGTTTTTTCAGATGACGTAATCGCTACTTCCTTTGCGCACTAAGTGCTAGTGCACATGTGATGTTGGTCCGTATAAACCGGATGAAACCTGGTCATGAATGTCAGTAGATTACCTTAAACAGTCGGACATATAGATGCCGTCTCTAGCGCTCATTATACCTCAGTGTCTCCATCACTGCTTCTGTTTCTATGGCATACTGTACCTAGGCAGGCTGCTGAGGCCCACTTGGCTCACTGGAGTGACTTCATCACAATCTTTCACTCTGAAATACATTAGCATGAATGTACATGATTTGTTACATTTACTGACATAAATGACATTTTCGGGATTTAAACGTTTTTATTTCTCACTTCTTTACAAATGTATATGACATTAAATAAGCAAATGTGACAGACAGGGCTGTTGTTGTTATCAAATGCACTGGACTGCTTAAAACAGCAGTGTTAAGGTCTCCTATCTCTCGTCTGGTTAAAGACAACAGTCCCTGTCAGGAAGTGAGAAGGGGACCTCCTGAAATACCCATCCACACCATGTAACGTGGTGGTACTACTAGATCTCCTCCACCAGAAGACAGAAGTCTGGGGTGTCAGTCAATAGACAAATAATGTCATCTACATGAGCAGTTGATGTAAACACATCCATCAGTCTCCAGTCGAGGTCTCTCTCCTGCGTCTAGGCCAGGAGTGGTGAGTTGATATGGAACGAGTGCTGAGCTTGTAGACAGAGGATCGGCAAAGTAAACAAAACTGTGAT